>NC_048597.1:3609659-3905778 GCF_003668045.3 Cricetulus griseus | reverse complement strand
CTTGGCTAAAAACCACCGCTGTAGATCTGTTCCTTGTGACAGCTCTGGATCTCACCAGGCCATCCGTCCCTCTTCATGCCTCTGTATTTCATGTTAGCTGACCTGACTCACCCTCCCTGCTTGCTAACCTAACGTCTGTTAATGTTTCAGTGATGCCTGGAAAGCCCCAGGGGGAGCCTCCCGAACTGAAGAGGCCCCGACTTCAGGACCAGGAAGGAGGCGCCCAAACCCTGGGCTCTGATGAGGCCTCCAAGTCTGCTTGAGGCCTGCTGAGTCCCAGCACCCGTGTGTGCAGGAGTCAAGGCCCAAGACGCCAAGGCTGGTTACAGTGATATCAGAGCAGAATAAACACCCACAAATCGATTCATGGTAGAAAAATGTGTGCTGACTTTGCTCAAGCAGCCCGAGTACCCATGTTCTATCACCCCTTTCCACAGGGACTCTGGTGCTAGGCTAATGCCTCTTTTTTTTTAGTTTTTTTCTGTGTGTCCCTGGCTGTCCTGGAACTTGCTCTGTAGACCAGGCTGGCCTCCAACTCACAGAGATCCGCCTGCCTCTGCCTCCTGAGTGCTGGGATTAAAGGCGGGTGCTACCAACACCCTGCTAACACCTCTTTTTGATGAGTTTCTGAGACAGGAAAGTTGATCTGCACTTGAGTCCCTTCTCTCGAGGGACTTCACACACTTGGGTGCTGAGCTAACCACAAATAAGAAATTCTAGTGGAAGCATGCAGTACTCCCAATGGCCACTGGAGGTCACTCTGCCCCCTGAATCTGCTCAGAGGACTTGAGGCTGTCCTGCTTGGCCTTGTAGCAGTTAAGGCCAGAGTGGTCTCACCCACCACCAGCTTAAGGCCCCAGTGGCCAGACCTAGACACATATGAGAGGATTATGGGTGGAATGTGTGAATGCTCATTGCTGCATTTGTCCTTTATTCTAGGGGTGTGTGGTGTGTGTGTGATCCCTGTGTGCATGTAGAGGTTAGAGAGCAGAGTTCTCTTGGTTCTCTTTTGACAGTGTGGGCCTTGAGAATTGAACTCAGGTTTCCAGACTTGGCAGCAGCACCTTTGCCTACTGAGCCTTCTCAGCAGCCCGAGTGGTGGTTGAGGCAGCGTGTCCTGCCTGGAATGTACCGTCCTCACACTGGCAGAGCCTGGGCTCTCCTCCTGTCTGGGCTCTGGAAGGAGGTGTGAAGAGTGTGAACACATGCTAAGGAGTGCTCAGCACTGATCTCCCAGGGTGCTTGTTTCTGAGTACACAGCTGACTTGGCCTCTCCAGCTTGGCGTTGTCCTCAAAGGCATCTCCAGTGGGGTTCACTTCAAGTCAAGACCTTTGTTTGACCTTGGGGAGAACAGGAATTTGGGGGTCAGAAGTGGGGTCCTGGCAGCACCCCTTCCTTTCTTCCCTCTCATTCCCCACCCCTACCCTATGGATCTGGTGGCAGCCCCCCCTACCTATGCACCCTAAGAGTGGTGGATCAGGTGGCATCACCATTGGGTCCCAGCCTGCTTTGCTCAGAAAGCAAGACAAGATCAGCCCATGTGTGAGCTTATCCTGGGTGAGCCAGGCACAGCTAGCACACGCTCCCAGAGGCTCCAGAGCAGCCAGCACTGAGTGCTAACCCTCAGGGAGCTGAGGCAACTGGAGGACACACAGAAAGGCAAGTGGGACTTTGACCTCAGTCACTCCATAACGGACATTCAGCTGTAGCTGCCCTAGAGACTTGCCGGTTCTCCAGAGACCAGGTGGGTGGCGGGAATGGCAGGAAGCAGGCCTGCTACCGGCGCCCCTCTTGCCTTGATAGGAATTCGGCCCCCAACTGTTGGAACGGTCCCACTGTGCCATGGAGGACAGGCTGCTCACTCAGTGTCGGTGCTCTGTTCTTCGTGGGTCCTTGAAAGAACCAGGGTCACTCCAAGATGAATTTTAGGTTTAGCCAAATGGGAATCAGCTGGTGAACTGACTGACAATTACTTCAAAAAACGCTTTTTTTAATTGTTACACAGTTTATATCTCTTGGCAAGTCAGTTCTCACATACCAAAACCATCTGCCCAAGCAGTTCTCCGCTGTAAGACGTCTTGGTGTTCCAAGTCCTTTCATAACTTTTGCAAGGACTCTGAACCCTTCAGGGAAACTCAGAAGAATCAAACACATCAAAGCTGGATGCCTTTAATCCCAGCACTTGAGAGAAAGGCAGCTTCTGTGAGTTCAAAGCCAGCCTGGTCTACAATATGAGTTCCAGGACAGCCAGGGCTACATAGCGAAACCCTATCTCAAAAAGGGAGGGAAGGAGGGAAACATTTTAAACAAAAGGTAACATCAGAAAGCCTAGTTCAGAGCCCAGCGCTAACGCTGTGGAATTCAAGCCAGATAGAATGTTCTTGGATCTCTCAATACACTGCAACTTGAGGAATTTAACTTTTTAAGAATATTTGATGTGTCTGAGTGTTTTGCCTTAATGTGTGTATGTGCACCACATGGGTACCTGGTGCCCAGGGCGGCTGGCAGGGGGCATCTGATCTCCTGTGCAGTGATGAGCTATCTTGTAGAAAACTGGGAACCGAGCCCTGGGTTCTGTGCAAAAGCAGCGTGTGCCGTTAACCTCTGAACTCCCTCTCCAGCCTCCAGGGATTTAACTGTAATTGCTTCTAAAAAGCCCTCTGATTTGACTCACAATTTAGCCACCAACTCAGGCCAGCACTGGGAACCGAGATCAGATGTGTGGCACAGTGAGTGGAACAGCCCAGCCCAGAGCAGAGCAGAGCCTGCAGCCTAAGGCTGTGGCTAATTTGGCCTTCCAGATATTGAGTAGAATTCCCTCCATCCAGATGTCCTCACCTTCTGAGCGGAAAGATGCTGGACCAGTGTGAGACTAACTAGAACATTGGAGCTACCCCAAAGATGGAGGCAGTTTCTTCCCGACGAGCAGAAACACTTGACCAAAAGCACTGTGGGCTCATGGGTCCCTGTTGCTGGCTCCTACCCAGCCTCAGCTTTCCTCTGGCCAGGAGGAGCGCACCAGCTGAGGGCCTGGGTGCTCCTCCACATGGCCTCAGTCAGGCCTTATCCTCCGCTGGGTCAAACTCCAGTTCAGCTTGTGTCCACTGAGCCCTGCGCAGCAACCCGAACTCTGGCCTGTACTCAATACAGTTCCCTTCCGGTGGGCTTTCTTTCCCAGGATAACCACCCTTGGGGAGAAGGGGGCCCTTCAGTGCTGCAAGCTGCCAAACCACCACACTTTCCTGGGTGGAGGAAACCATTTCAAACCCAGGAAGCAGATCCATGGAGCCACCATGGCAGGAGGCACAAAACAGGGTCTGTGCTTTCAGCTCTGGTGCATGAAGCTACTTTTTCTTTTAAGGCCAGCGCTGTGGGTTTATCCATGGCTCCTGTTTCCTGGCAGGTACACAAATGGAAGAAACAGTCCTGCTAGCCTCGGACCTGTGCAATACTCAGCCCCAGCTGGAGGACCTGGACCACTTCTACCCTCCCGAGTCACAGGCTGCCAGATTGGTCTCCACCCTCCCTTTGGCTTCTCTTTCGTCTGTTCGACCACCAGGGCCATGCAACTGCCTCTCTGATTTCCAGTTGGAGTGGGGTGTCCTTGCCAGTCTTTCATTGCGTAGGTTGTTCTCAGGGCAAGCACTCTGCAGTCCATGTTTATGGCCCAAGGCCACAACCAAGGGTGAGTTGAGGGGAGTCGTGCGGGAACCTGGAGGCAGGAGCTACTTCCTGGCTTACTCCTCATGGCTTGCTCAGCCTGCTTCTTATAGATCCCAGGACCACCCGCCCAGGGACGGCACCGCCCACCATGGGCTGGGTCCCCCCCCCCAGTCACTAATTAAGAAAATGCTTGCCTACAGCCAGATCTTCCAGAGGCATTTTCTCAACTGAGGGTCCCTCCTCTCAGACGACTTTAACTTGTGTCAGGTTGGCGTGAGCTGTGCAGACAGTGATGTAAGCTTCAGCCGCTGCAGCTGACTGCGCAATTCTCGCAACTCTCCGTTTGGCCAAAGTCTCAGCTGTGTGTACGGTGGCTCCCATGGCAGTCTGAGCACTCACTCCTGGGTTCTTTTATTTATCCAGTTCTAGCTGGGTCCTGTGGCCTCAAGTCATTCATCATAGTCTGCTTTCTCCTCTGCATAACTCAGTGTGTTAATACCTTCTGGTCTGCTCACAAAGCCAGTTAAATCAAGCTCTGCCCCTCCCTTCACACACATTTGCACTTACAAAAATACCCCCCAGCAGGCCAATCTGTTACAAATGCTGACATAGATTTTTAATAAAATATTCAACAAAAGGTCACATATAAGTATGCCCAATAAAAAATGAATTTGCTTTTTTAAAGATTTTATTTATTATGTATACAACATTCTGCTGTCATGTATATCTGCACACCAGGAGAGGGCACCAGATCTCATAACGGATGGCTGTGAGCCACCATGTGGTTGCTGGGAATTGAACTCAGGACCTCTGGAAGAGCAGTCGGCGTTCTTAACCTGTGAGCCATCTCTCCAGACCCCATGAATTTGCTTTTTAAATCACAGAGCTTTCAGTAGGTCGGAGAAAAGTGGCACAGCCTCAGTAGAGTCTCCCCCCACGCCCCTTCTCTGTGTAGCCCTGGCTGTCCTGGAACTCACCTATAGACTAGGCTGGCCTTGAACTCACAGAGATCCGCCTGCCTCTGCCTCCCAAGTGCTGGGATTAAAGCTGTGTGTCACCAATGCCCAGCTCGTGTGTGTGTGTGTGTGTGTGTGTGTGTGTGTGTGTGTGTGTGTGTGTGTGTGTAACATTTTTAGTTACATTTTTTCTTTTTTTAAGTGTGTGTATGCGTTTGTGCATATATGTGGCCATGCACACACCACAGTGCGAGTGTGCAGGTCGGAGGACAGCTTGCAGGAGTCAGTTCTCTTCCACCGTGTGGGTCCCTGGGATTGAACTCACGTCTTTACACTTGGCAGAAAGCCTCTTTACCCATTGAGCCACCTCGCTGGCTTTACTTTTAGTTGTATTATTTGTGTATCTGCCCTCTCCTCACCTCGGCTCTTCTAAACACACTGGTCTTTTTACTTTCTACCTTGCCCTTCAGAGAGTAATAAATCTTGGATTCATTCTCAATCTTTTCCTTCCTCTGCTTTCTGGTTTTTTGTTTGTTTGTTTTTATGAACTGCTTTGTTTTCTCCTAGAATGCTTGGTTTGTAGTCCACCAAACATTTGCAGATATCATTACTATTCTGCCTTCAGCTTTGCCCACCTGGTCGGATTTTGATGCATAGTAACCTTGTAATTGCAACTTCCTAGATGGCCCGCCACTGTTGTTTATATTTCTCTTTAAAATAAGAAAAAATAAGCCGGTGGTGGTGCACACCTTTAACCCCAGCACTCGGGAGGCAGAGGCAGGCGGATCTCTGTGAGTTCGAGACCAGCCTGGTCTACAAGAGCGAGTTCCAGGACAGCTTCCAAAGCCACAGGGAAACCTGTCTCGAAAAACAAAAACAAAACAAAACAAAAAACAAAACAAAAAAAGAGAAGAGAAAAAATAAAACGAGACTTTTGCTTTTATATTTCCAGTAGATTACACATTAACTTCTTCTTCTTTTTTTTTTTGCTTCAACATTATTAGTTTTGTTCTTATTTCAGGTTGTACCTATAGTTTAGATTTCACTTCTTGGAATTGGGGATTGGGGGGCTGGAGGGAGGGCTTAGTTAAGAAAGTGCAATGCTGTTTCAAAGGGCTCCCCAATCATTGCCTCCGAGGTCCACAAGGCGAGTGTGGAGGTGTGGGATCTCCTCCTCAGCAATGAGCAAGTCATCGCTAACCATCTCAACAACTGTAAACTCTGCTGCTCTTTCTCCACACTTGATATTGGCCTCTTTTGCCTGGTATTCATTGCCTTTTCATTCTGGTTTTAATCAGCATTGATTTTATAAAACTAAAAGCGCGTGATATCATTGGGTGAGATGGTGGAGGCCTATTAATCTCAGAATTTATCTTAGAGCTGTCCTGAGCTACATCATAGCAAGACCTTGCCTCAAAAGACAAAAAACAAATGTGCATGATAAGTACCTTTCAGGAGGGAGAGGCTGGGTCAAGGACTCCCAAGGACAGCCCTAGCGTCCCCATTCCCACTCCTTGTCACTTCCCAGGGCCCCCTCGAAGCATCCAGCTCAAGACTGGCAAGGTCATGGCAAGGTCATGGAACTCCCACCCAAGGTGAGCCACTACCTCCTCAGACACCTGCTGAAGCCACTAGACCAAAACCCTCCTGTTTTTCTCTCGAGTTATTAGACTACATGAGAAGTCTATGCAAATGCCTTATGTTGGAAAATGCCTGAGATGACTAAAAAATTCCCAGACCTCCCCAGAGGTGGAGGCAGCTGATGCCCAGGGCGGGAGCTGGTACTCTGGGCAGGAGCTGGTAGAGGGACCTCTCCAGCCAGTCAATCATTTGCCAGCAGCTGGGGAAGGTGGTGAGCATTGAAATGGAAGGCCTTCAGGAGAGGGAATTAAAGGAGACCTGTGCTGGGCTGCCTATCTGCCCGTATGAGGCTGACTGAGCAAGAGGAGACTTGAGGAAGAGGCGGGCAATTAGCCGGGGGTGGGGTGGGGGGTGATTTATGGGGTGACCTCCGCTGGCCTTTCTCTGGCAGGAAATGGGCTGTTTACTAATGTCTTCCCCCCCTTCCACACACCTGCAAAACCTGTTCGTAGTATTTTAAAATAATTTACTAGATGAAGTTCTATGTTTTCCTTTGGACAGCTGCCCAGTAAGACTTTTTTTTTTTTTTTTTTAATTCAGATTACAATGTTTTCCTTTGTCTCTGTCCTGTCCCTTGCTCTTTCTCTCTTCCCCTTTCTGTTAGGAGAGAAACTTCAAGGACACTGAGACCTTTATTGATGTATTTTCGAGGCAGGGTCTCCAGTATCCCAAGCCTTGCTCAGACTCCTCTCATAGCCAAAGGATGACTGAACTTCTGACCCTTGACCCCTTGACCCTCCTGCCTCTACCTCCTGAGTGCTGGGTGTGTATGACCATACCCAGTTAATGGGGCGCTGGAGATTGCACCGCACCAGCTGAGCCGTGTCCTGAGCCCCTGTGGTACAGCTAGAAACAGACCTGAGTCTCAGATAACCCTGTTCAGTTCAGCTGTCACAACACACTCACTTTCCCCTCTCTCCCATGTGATCGTTTGGCAATCCCCCCTCTGTGTGCGTGCGTGCGTGCGTGTGTGTGTGTGTGTGTGTGTGTGTGTGTGTGTGTGTGTGTGTGTGTGTGTTTACATGTATGTGCATGTGTGTGTGCATATGTGAACACATCTGCATAGGGCTTCAGGTAAAACATAAGCTATGAAACACAGGACAACTTTCAGGAGTCCTCTGCTTCCACCATGTGGGTTCTGGGGTTCAAACTCAGTCTGTAGAACATGCCAACCACAGCCAGAGGCACCTGACCTGAAGCTGTGACCCAGTGCCCAGTCCTAAGGTCAAAATCCTGGTTCTATCTCTGGTTTATCACTAAAGTAAATTCCTGTTATACAAATTCTGGACTGCTTTTGTTTCATAGTATTTCCACCATGGTCATTGCAGACAGTGTGAAGTTAGGTCATTCAGGGAGACATCAGAGGTCTCAGATTCTAAAGACCCAACTCGGGAGAGCATTGGGGTATGTGGTCCAGGAGAGAAGAGGCAGATGCTGAACACGGGAGGGGCACAGGCCCACGGCAGGACATGGCTTCCTTGAGACCTACTGAGAAGAGGGCATTCTCTGAGGATCTAGGGGGAAGATTCCACTGTCTCTGCTCGGGGTGGGTGGAGACTCTGGATTGGAAGGCATCAGGACCTGCCAGTCTGTGTACATGAAGGGCCACCCTAAGGGAGGAAGGCTGTTCTCTCGCTTCTCCTAAAGCTGGGCCCTTCCTTGCTGGGGACCCTAGGTGGCCTGAACTAAGCAGGAAGGACCCAGAAAGCCTGACTGACTAAGACCTGTCAGGATCAGAGCCGAGTTCAGAGAGAACCAAATGTAGCGTTTCTCAGTCCACACCGGCAGGGCTGTAATTCATACCATGTTGCAACCATGGGTTCCTGGAACACATCTGAGTCTGACTCATGTTTCCTTTTCTTTCTAAAGCTTGAGGTCTTTGTCAGGCCTCAAAGGAGTCCATCTTGGTTAAGACCTAGTCCTGAAGGTCTGAGCAGGAGGGTGGCATCATCTACTCCATGGTGATGACCCTGACTGTAAGGAGGAAAAATGAGGCTGGGAGGGGCATAGACACCTGTCCTGGGGGTTAATGAGAAAGAGAAAGTGAGGGTCCTCCTCAAGAACAGCAGGTGCTCTGAACCACTGAGCTCCTCTCCGGGAGGATAATAACCCCTGCTTGCTCTTCCTGCCACCTCCCAAACTCTGGGACTACAGGCGAGTGTCACCGTACACGGTTTAAGCTCTGCTGGGGCCAGGACCCAGGGTCTCAAGCATGTTAGGCAAGCCTGCCACTCTGGGCTATATGAGTCTATCACAAACAAACAAAAAATAAATATCTTCCTTCCTTTCTTCCTTTTCTCTTTCTTTTTTTGTTGGTTTTTTGAAACAGGGTTTCTCTGTGTAGCTGAGTAACCCTGGATGCCCTGGAATTCTCTTTGTAGACCAAGCTGGCCTTGAAATCTCAGAGATCTGCCTGCTGTTACTACCTGGGCCACATTCTCAGCTACCAGGCAGCTGAGAATCATGGTGTCTCTATCCAAGGCCAGAGACAAACTCAGATCTCCTATCTCTCTTTTCCTTCATTTTTTCTTCATTTGTGAGAATTTCAAAGTTGTATATACAGCTCTTATTCTATTGAGTTCCTCACTTTACAAGCTGCTGATTATGAAGGAGGGCCCAGCCCTGGGGACCTTCAAGCCCACTCTTATCTGACTAGCTACCTCATGTTGCCAGGTGTGTTGGATCATTTTATGTCTACTTGACACAGACTAGAGTCACCGGAAAGGAGGGCACCTCAATGGAAAGAATCTCTCTCTCTCTCTCTCTCTCTCTCTCTCTCTCTCTCTCTCTCTGTGTGTGTGTGTGTGTGTGTGTGTGTGTGTTGTGTGTGTGTGTTGTGTGTGGTGTCTGTGTCTGTCTCTGTCTCTTTCTGTCTGTCTGTCTGTCTGTCTCTGTCTCTGTCTCTCTCTCTCTCTCTCTCTCTCTCTCTCACACACACACACACACACACACACACACACACCAAATCATTATTTTAAAATGAGAACAGTTTTCAGGTAGACAGCAGCCTTCTCTTTACTTTTGCTTGGGGCTGGCTCTGTGGCTTTCTGAGATTTTCCCATCATGCACTAGAAGATGCCAGTGCTTCAATATCAGGCTCAGGGGTCCTCATCCTTAGTGTGGCTGTACAACCGGAATACTCCAAATCCTAGGGCTCAGATGAGATTTTCCATACCTGAAGATGCATCAACTCCTGCTGTCCACCTCACAGACCCACCTCCAAGGGCTTGTTCCCATGCCACAACCAACCCATGGGCCAAGCTTCCAAGCCCCTCTTTATTAAGCTCTCATTAACCCACCCACATAAATACAGATAATAAATACAAAAACAGCACATTTTAGAAGTCTTTGCTCTGAAAAGCACCCTTCCCTGTGTTCTGGGCTCACTTCCCCACATGTACGTCGGTCCCTGCATCTGTCAGCGGTCCCTTGGGGGCCAGCAGTCCCGGCAGAGGCCGGGGGAAGGAATTCACACGTAGTCGTTCAACCTGTACCCACTGTGCGAGGCTGAGGTCACCGAGGGGGCACGGTTGTCCTTGTAGGCTGCTGGTGGGCGGTAGGCAGGGGCCGCGGCAGTGGTGGTGGCCCCAGCCCTGGACTGGGCCTGGTAGGGTCTGTAGGGGGCCTCATCCTGGCAGGACAAGCAAAGCAGCGTGCCCCCGATGAGAGACAGGGACGAGGAGATGAAGCCCAGGTACAGGGCCTGGCCGATCTCGAACTTCATGCCGCTGGGCAGCAGCGGGTTGTAGAAATTCTGCACCACGTCATTGGTGGTCCAGGACACGGCCACCATGCACAGCAGGCCGGCCAGCAGGAAGAGCGCGCCTCCCAGCACCGCGAAGGTGGTCTTGGCAGGTGTGCCCTTGGCACAGCGAGTGCACTTCATGCCCACCACGGCGCAGGCGGAGGCCGTGCCCGACAGCAGGCAGGAGATGACCATGAGCGCCCTGGCCGCCTGCAGGTCCCGGGGCAGCGCCAGCAGCGAGCGGTAGATCTGACACTGGTAGATGCCGGTACTGTGCCACACACACTCCATCCACAGCCCCTTCAGGTAGGACACGGCCGTCAGGATGTTGGTGCCCACGTGGGCCGTCCTCCGCCAGTGCGGCAGGATCGTGGTGATGAGTGTTCCCACCATGCCCAGGAAGCTCAGCAGGAAGCCCAGGAGCTGGACGGCTGTGCTGGCCATGACCAAGGGCCCCCACTAGCCGCACCAGGCAGCGCCCAGGTCCCCCGGGGTGGGTCCGGTCCTTAGGTGCCCACAGGAGGCCTAATAAAGCCAAGGAGGAGAGGGAGGGTGAGAAAAGGGAGCTGGGTTAAATATTATCTCAATGCAAACACTTTTCCATAGGCAGTTGGTATGACAATTAACATATCCTAAAAATAAAATGGTTTGGGGGACTTGACAGGATGGAAGGACAGAGTTGGAAGAGAGAGAGATGCAGGTCTTGTCCCCGCCCCCTGCAGCCTGCGTTTCCTGGAGACCCCAGAGAATTACACTTCAGAGCCCCCATTCTGAATGTCTTCCAAGGAACCTACTCATGCCTAAGCACATTGAAGAAGTTCTGACTTTTGTCTACCCTTGGGTTTTTCTGTTACACCTGAACCTTCCTTCTTTTTGGTCAATAATTTGTAATTGACCAAATTACAAACAACAAATGTTATTCATACAACGTGGGCTGACTGACTCTTGTTAAGGTGTGTACCAGTTTTGACTTAGAGAACAGCCTTGGTTGGCTGTGTCACTAAGGGGGTGACTTTCTCAGGCACCCCAGAGGCAGGCCAGAGGCTGCTATAGAATTCAGAGCTGATGATCACATCAGCTGACTCCTGCCAGGGACAGGATTTCCCAGGTGACCAGGAACTTAGGTTCTGTAACAAAAGTATAGCCCCCACCTGGGAACCCAGCTCAGGCCCCAGCTCTGCCTTGATTGCCCAGGGTGGGGAACCCCCTCTAGCCAATCAGGTCAGTCCCCAGCTGCTCCAGGTGGCCCAGGGTCTGATCCGGAGTGTAGGATCCGGAGTGTACGATCCAGAACTGTACTGGGCTCCCTGGCTGACACCTGACTTTGAATTCTAGGGCCCCTCCCACCTTTCCTTGTTACCTATTAAGGACTGTAGGGAAGCTACCTGCCTGAGCTCACACGGCTTGGTGAGTGGATCAGTCTGGGGAGGTCTAAGTGTGTATTTATGGAAAGCAAGGAGGGCTAATTTTAGAAGTCATTGGGTTGCTATTTTTAATTTAAGGATTTTCTAATTTTAGAAGTGTTAATGAGCCCCCTCGCACACCTCCAGCTCCCCTCACCCTCCTGTAGAGCAGCAGCTGCTGGCATCAAGCAATCCTTGCTTCTCACTTTAAGGCCATTCATTCGGTAAAATACATTAACCGAATGTCTCCTTGGAAACCGCGTGACTTTTTCTCCCAAGCTGCTGAAGAAGGCTCTGCCCTACACTACTATTGCATAGGAAGGCTGGCTTTGCACTGGAGCTGTGTGCACTGGGCGGGACTGGCCCATCCAGGGTTGACTTTGGAGTCCCCTGTGGGCTACTTTGGAAACATCTGCAGGAGAGATGTGGATGGATCCAAGACAAAAGGTTCTAAAAGCCCTCAGTGGGCCAGGTTGGTGGGGTGGCACCTGACCAGGTGAAGGTGTTGGGTCTTGCACCAGTGCTTGTGTGTGTATGTGTGTGCATATGAGTGTGTGTGGGTGTGTGCATGAGTTTGTGTGTGTGAGTGTATACGCGTGTATGCATATGTATGTGTGCATGGTATGTGTGTATGCATACATGTGTGTAAGTGTGTATGTATTCATGAGTGTGTGTGCATGAGTTTGTGTATGTGAGCATGTGTGCATGAGTGTGTGTGTGTGTGTGTATATGTGTGTGTGAGTGTATATGCGTGTGTGAGTGTGTATGCATGCATGAGTGTGTGTGCATGAGTTTGTGTGTATGAGTGTGCATGCATGAGTGTGTGTATGTTTTGGGGGGCTTCTCTGCACCCAAAGCGTTTTAGAGACAGTTGTTACAGCTCCAAACTTCCTGTAACTTTAAGCTTCCCATGAGCCTTGCAGGCATTGATAGTTTAAATTGTCACTGACAGTCTCTCAGGAGATCTGTGAGAATCAGTCAGGTATTTACACAACCAGAACTAAATGACATGATAGTGTTTACTTCTCCCAAGTCACACAGCAATGACACATTGTAGCTTAACCCCAGGTCTGCACATGCAAGTAAAGAAAACTCCTTTTCTCAACAAGAAAGCTTGTGTTGGTTGGATGAAAACTTTGATTTGGGATGAGAGACCTCAGAGGTCATTTCTACTTCCAAAAGTCACAAGAGCCCGCAGAGTTGGTGTAAAACACCAAAGCCACCTGGATGGCAGGAATTCTAAGTCTATCCCAGGAGGCATCGTATCCCTGTTCACATTCTTTACAAATGCATATTAGGGCTAGCAAACTGGCTCAGAGGTAAAGGTGCTTTCGGCCAAGCCTGAGTTCGAGCCCTGGGATCTAAATGGTGGAAGGACAGAACCAGCTCCTTCAAGTTGTCCTCTGATCTCTGTCTGCATGTCCCCCATACATGTGCACACTCATACATGCATAACACACTAAAGGAATAATTTTGAAGAATGCATATCATCAACATTTTAAGATAAAATAACTGAATTTCAGTTAAAAAATCTGTTTTCATAGCTGTTTTTTCCTAGTTGCATAGGTTTGCTCAGTTATTTTTAATTTTTCAAAAACCTGCATTAACAAGAGCAAAGTATAAGAACAAAGAAAACTGAAAGAAAAAGTGTACATCCCTCTGGCCAATGCAAGGAATTTCTAATTGTTGAATGATTATAGTAAGAGCTATGTTTTTTGGGGGGGGGCTTTCTGTAGAGGGTGATCTGTACCCCCCAAATAGATATATTGAAGCCCCAAGACCTCAGAGTGTCACCTCCTTTGGAAATAGGGTGATTACACACATGGATGAGGACACGCTAGAGATGGCCACAAACCAACAAGATTAGTGTCCTTATGAGAAGGCAGAAGACATTGTATGAAGATTGTTGTGAAGTTTGGAGTGATGCACCTAGAAGCCCAGAATGTTCCAGATCCAGCAATTGCTGGAAGCTAGGAGAGAGTCTTGGGGCTGGCTGCTCTTCACAGCCCCCATGAGGAACACCCCTGAGGAGCCACGGTCCCAAACTTCTAGAAATAGTTTCTGTTTGTCAAGCATCCCAGCTACTCCTGCCCCCCACACCCCTAGCACTGTCTACTCAGCTCAGGAAGTTAGAGAAAAACACACCCAAACCTGAAGACAAGATCGCATCTCCCTTAGAGCAGTGCGCTGAAAGATCTGATGGCTCTGTGTCTGTCACTGCGATAAACAAAGCGGCATCCATCTCCACGTCCCCAAATGTAGAAGACAGAAAATGAGGAGAAAGATCTGCAAAATCTGTAGATGTGCAGTTCAAAGGCAAGCTTTGTCTAAGGGACCCCACACAGGGACCAAATAACTGGGCTTCTCTACATTAAAAAATAGTAATAACTTAACCTGTGAAGAGTTTGAGACAAAGTTTTGTGTTTAGCTTGCTACCTGCACCCAACCTATTCTTCTCAGGTTGGTTGTCTGTGTTTCTTTATCCTTTCTTTAAAAAAAAAAAAACTTACTTGTTTATTCTGTGTATGGATGTGTGCCTGCACCGTGTGTGTGTGTGTGTGTGTGTGTGTGTGTGTGTGTGTGTGTGTGTGTGTGTATGTCTGTGTGCAGTGTGGTGTGTGTATGTGTGTGTGTGTGTGTGTCTGTGTATGTGTGTGTGTATGTGTGTGGTGTGTGTGTGTGTATGTGTGTATGTCTCTATGTGTGTCTGTGTCTGTGTGTGGTATGTATGGTGTGGTGTGTGTGTGTGTGTGTGTGTGTGTGTGTGTGTGTGTGGTGTATGTGTGGTATGTATGTGTGTGGTGTGTGTGTGTGTGTGTGTGGTATGTATGTGTATGTCTGTGTGTATGTCTGTGTGTGTGTGTGTGGTATATATGTGTATGTCTGTCTCTGTGTGTGTGTGTGTGTGTGTGTGTGTGTATGTATGTGTATGTCTGTGTGTGTGTGTGTGTGTGTGTGTGTGTGTGTGTGTGGTGTGTGGTCCCCATGGAGGTCAGATGGGGTCAGATTCCATGGAACTGGAGTTACAGTGTGAGCCCCCTGGTGTGGGTGCTGGCGCCATCTGCAAGAACAATGGGTGCTCTTAACCAGTGAGCCACCTTTCCTGTCCATCCCTCACCCCATGGTGTCTGAATTCTGTCAGTTTTTCTTAAATCAACATGTCTTGGTTTCATAGATCATAGAAACCCAAATTTGGGGTGTGGGCCAGGTGTGGATAAAGTTTCTCAGTGGCTGCCCAGGCTTTACCTTAGGACCTAGATCAACACAGACAGACAGCTGGGTGGGAGGGAGGGAGAAGAGAAAACCCCAAACTAAGCCACAGGACACTGTCACATCTGGGTTGGAAACCTCCAGGGGTAAGACAACACAGCTGGCCTGTGAATTTTGTGAACCTCTGAAAGTTATTCATTTGAACCTTTAACTGGGGACATACGGCCACAGTTATAGATGCGGTGCAAGATGAAAATGTCAGGCAAAGGTTTACCGATGCTAAATGAAATACCGTGGAAATTGTTTCAGTCTTGTGCAAAAAAGTGCCCTGAGGTTGCATCTTGAGTCCAGGTTAGTTACTCCTCGGGTGGAAGTGCTGAGAGTTTGTGGCTCTCAGATCTGCTGTCACTCAATGCTGCCACCGACTGACAGCTTAGTCAATCCACAGTGCTCATTGATGGGTGGGAAAACCCAAGTTTAAAGTCATTAAGCTACTGGGCTGAGCAGGGAGACCAACGAGGAGAGGACTGTGAGTGACACGAGTGAGAGACGGATGTTGAGAGTGATGGCCTTGGGCAACCAGACAATGGGCAGTGAAGACAGAGGCCGTGGGACAATGAAGGAGTGTGGCTATGATGCTAGCTCTCTGAATGTCTAGATATCTGGTCCGCTGTTACCATTTATGCCCTTGGTCCTTGTTGTAGTGTTTGAGTGAGGTTAGCATTTAAAGCAGTAGGGGTTTGTCCTTTCTTTTCTCTTTCTTTCTTTCTTTCTTTCTCTCTTTCTTTCTTTCTTTCTTGTGTGAGGGTCTCACATAGCTCAGGTTGGTCTCAAATTTACAATGCAGCCAAGGATGACACTCTTGACTCTGAAACTCTTGACTCTACCCTCTGCCCAGTGCTGGGATTTCAAACAGGCACAACTATGTCTGCATTTCTGGCTTCTGTGGTGCAGGAAGTTGAACCCAGGACTTTGAGCATGCCAGGGGAGCATGCTACCAGCCAATGCTACTTTGATACATCGATTTTAAATTTTCAGTTAATTTGTGGTAGTCTCATATAGCCTAGGCTGACCTTAAATTTGATTTGTAGTCAAAGATGTCCTTGAAGTTCTGATCCTCCTGCTCTACTTTCTGATTTTGGTATTACAGGGGTGCACCACCACACCCACCAAGTTTAGGGGCCTGGGGGATCAAACCCAGGGCCTCATGCATACTAGAAAAGCACTCTACCAAACAAGCTACATCCAGCCCTGCCTATGCCTTTCATATATTTAGAAGTTTAAAGTTAACTGGGTCATTGATGAGATTTCAGACTGAAGGATTCCCTGAAGAATCCAAGGACCCAGAGAGAAGGTAGCATGTGGCCTTTTGGGCTTGTCTTTTCCCTGTACAAGGCGATCAAGCTGTGCACTTTCTCTGAGGCACACTGGAGAGGTTACCTTGTCCAGAAATTATTCAGGATTTTAAGATGTCAGCAGCAACCGGCAGTGCTCTCAGCCAAGTGAACCTTTCACAGGGTGGGTGGCCCCTCAGAACAAGTCCCAGATCAGGCACACAGCCCTGCCCAAGAGGGTGAGGCCGGGAGCTGGATGTTGGGGTTTTCCCCCCATTAAACGGACAAGAACATCTGATTGGGAGTTTGAACGGAGCAGGAGACTCTTACAGTGTTCTGTGGTATAAAAATTATGGCTTCATGTGCTTAGTTTTTCTCAAGTGTAACCTGGATACCTCTGTGAATATAGTCCAAGGAGGAAGCTTTTTGGAACAAAGATGTCGATGGTTTCCGGGGCCCAGAAGTGGCCAGGGGAAACAGACCTGGGACTCCCAATTGGAGTTTTAATGTCTCTCTTGTCATAGAGAAACTATGGGATCCCCATGATGGCCCAGCCACTGGGAGTGAAGCTACTGAGCTGGCAGCCCCATCTCAACAGGCAACAGGCAGAGCTGCCTCTGCTCAGGCTGCAGCCTCCACCAGACGGCCCTGGGGAAGTTCCCCGCCTGCTGTTGGTGTTGGCCGATTCCCCTGGAAGCTCCTGTTCCTGGTGGCCACATGTCCTGCAAACAGTGTGGGGATTTGCTGCCTGAATAGGAAATACTCAGCTCAGGCAGACGGAGGAAGGAATGCTTGGGCTAAAAGCTCCAAGAATCACTCCTGAGTTGGCCAGAGCCACTGTCTGAATCTTAAGGTGGCCTTGATACAAGCTTGACTTGGACACGTTTGAGCTACAGGAGATGTTCTCTGATGTAGACAAGAAAACAATTTTAAAAACCCACAAACATATTCAATTGCATTGATTTTTATCTACACACACACACACACACACACACACACACACACACACACACACACACACAGGCTAGGGAGATAGTTTAGAAAAAGCCTGAGTTCAATGCTTGGGACCCCACAAGAATCTGGACTTGGTGCCCTGCATCTGCAATCCCAGTACTGTGTGAGTAGCTGGAGGGGAGGCAGGAAAAGTCCCCTGAGCCAGCTAGCCAGGAGTATACAGTGCAGCACCAGAGATGAGAGGCTGTCCTCTGTACATCCTGCCCCAATAAACCAATATTTTTAAAAATGGAAAACATGAAATACTTACTAGTAACCGTGACGGTTACTGTCGTCAACCAGAAAGGACCAGAACCAACATTAGAAACACAACTCTGGGTGTCTCTGGGAGGGAGTTTCTAGATGAGGTTAGTTAGGGGAGGAAGACTCACAGTAAACACCGGGAGCACTATCCCAGGGGTTGGGAGCATCGACTGAGTGCAAAGGAAGAAGGGAGCAGCCTCTCTGCCTTTTGACTGGGTGTGTCCCATGTTCCTGTGGCCATGGCTTTTCTGAGGCCTCAGACCATAAACCTCTCTTGTCTCAAGTTCCTTTTGTCACAGCCCCCAGGGAAGTCACTAGTGCGGTGATACTTTCATGGCTCCCAAAGATGTTTGTTTTCCTTCCCCATGTGGGTTCTCTCTGCAGATGCGTCATGAGGCATCGGTCCCATTGCACAGATGAGTAAAACACAGGAAGCATCCAAGATTGGTGGATCACAGGGATCCAGATAGGGGCTCAGGCTGCCACTGCCTCCCATCCTGAGTGGCTGTAGGCAAACTGCTCATCCTGACGCATCACACAGCTCGAGGCAGACTTCCTAAGTAGAAGATGCTGAGATAATACAGTGAAAACCTGAAAGCCCAGTTTGGAGGACACCAGCAAATGCAAGGAGCACGAGGCTGAGATTTGATTGTTCTTACTGATGAGGGGCCAGCCAGAGACAGGCACAAAGAAGCATCCAGCCCGCATGCAGCCTCAGACCCTGCGGGGGATCTTGGGTCCACCATCGTGGGTGATCCTTTAGTTCGCCAACTTTATATCTAAACCCAGCACCTAAAGGGTTTAGACCTTCAAAAAATGTAAACCTCTCCATGGGAATTAAAAGCCCCAATATCTCCAAAGTTTGGAGCCCCCCTCTCAGGATGCTAGTCCTGCTTCCCTTTCTAGCTTGCCCAGAGTCCTATCACCTGACTTGGGAAGACAGTTGCTGAGGATATGGGGCTCAAGGTGGTTGATGATTTTTAGGTAAAATAGCACAGAATTCCCTCTCTTTATGCCATTTTAAAATCCTTATTAAGAGATTGCCAAAAAGACTGGAGAGATGGCTCAGTCAGTAAGGCATTTGCTGTGCAAAACCTGAGCACTTGTGTTTGAGGCCCGAAACTGACATTAAAACAGCCAGGCACAGTGTTCAGAGCTTAAAGTCACAGCACTGGAGAGGTAGTGGGTCCCTGGATGTCTCTGCGAGGGAGAGACAGTAATGATGAAGCTTCCAAGCTGACACAGGGTCCTAAACATCCCACTGACTCAGTCCTTGCCCCCAAATTGAAGACCAGCAAGTTGGGAGAGAGCTTTGCCCAGATACTGTGGAACCAAATTTTCATCCTTCCTGGGTCCTCCGCAACTGTCTGTCCTCAATCCCAATGTCTTAGGGTCCCCCAGACACCCAGGCCCAAAGACCACAATGACTTTCATCAGGAGAATGCTCCTTTCACCAGACCGCTGACCTGCCTTCCAACTCATCCACCCACACATGACGGGCAGGGACCCAGCTTTGGAGATAAATGACTTTCAACCCCAGTCACTCCGACTCACATTCAGAATAGCTGGAGTCCCATCCACCTTGCTACTCTGGAACACAGCTGGCACTGACTCAGGTAGACCACAGGGACACAGCAGGGATACAAGTCTTCTGCTTCGCCTCAGTCACCAACTGGACACTGCAAGGCCAGGGTGTTTGAGAGACAGTTGTCTGGTCAATTACGGTCTCTAAGGACAGCCTGCGTGGGCACACATGCCCTTTGGTTAAGTAAGATTAATTATCTGGTGCACCCTACCAGGTGGCCTTGCTGAGGTAGACATTCAAGACCAACCGGAAATGTCATGTCTACATTCGGAACAAGAATGCCCGAGACATCTATACATGTCCATCTAATGGGTCGCTGTGGCTGGCAGGTGAAGCCCCCCCCCCCCACTGCCTGGTCACCCTTTTCTGACCTCCCTGCTCTGGTTTTATTTTAGAAATGCTCTGGCATTTCTAAAAGTCATCAAACCCCTGTCAATAAGTAAAAAATGTCTCTTGCACCCCAACTGCCAGCCACCGAGACATGTCCTCTGAGCCGTCCACCTGACAGTTGTCCCCACATAGCTTTGGACTTTTTTTGTTTTTCTATTGAGCAATTTGGTTTCCCAATACTGAAAAGAGTCAGTGAATTCTGAGGAAGGAGCAACCTCCTTTCTTTTCTGGTCATTTTTACACAGTGGCTGACGGTTGATTCAGGTGATGTCTGTAGGTGGGAAATGGCACTGACTAGATCGATGGGACATTGTGCTGGCTAAGGGGCAATGCACAGGAGGCAAAGTGAGAAGGCAGCTTTCTCGGGAGGAATGAGATGTTGGCCTTGAGACCTCAAAGATATGGCACAGAGACCTGGCCAGGCTAGGAATGACTCCAGGCCCTTCCAGTGTCTGGGGTGTGATTCTGGGATGCCGAGTTGTTCTAAGAACCACTGAGTTTCTGGTTAAATTCATTAGCCTCTCTACGTTAATGAACTTAAGTGTTCAGGAACTCCCCCCACCGCGCTCATCAGCCATGTGGTGGAGACACAATATTCATATTTTTGTGACTGGCTTAGATGTCGAATGTTCCCAAGACAAGCTTCCCTGACTGCTAAGCATCCCTGGGCAGCTGTGTGGCTATTGCTCTTTGAGGCTTTCATGGAGGGGGGTGTGTGGTGGAGCTCTGTTCTCTGTGACTGCACAGGAAGGAGAGGAGAACTGAAAGAAAATGGGGTCTCACAATCTCCTCTTGAGAATGCCCCATGACAAAATAAACCTCTCGTTTGGTCCTATCACTGCCCGGTGCTGCCACCCTGGGGACCGAGGCTTGAAGTGTGGAGACAACTTGTCTTTAGGGTGGCACCGTTTTACCACATAGTTTAGATGAAGATGTACAAGTGTAAATTAAAATGCACTGAGCTCACATCAGCCGATTGTCCTTGCCCTCGTTTATGAGGGAGTTCTGTGTTCTCGGATACAGTGGAAACACCCTTCTCCCGTCTCTGCTCTGCCTGCAGCTGAGAGCCAGATGGAAAAAATTGGAGAGCGGCTCTCATTAGGACTCAGGGTCACCACAGTGAATTTCTGGCATCGACCTCTTCCCAGGAAGTCTGAGAGGCTCACTCCGTCCTTCGAGGCTGCCACAGAGAGGCAGAGGTGCCGCACAGCCACAGTGACCTGCCTGCCACACCTGCCCTGGGTAACCCCACCCCCAATCGCTACCTCTCTAACCCACCTCTGGAGCACCTCAGACCTTATAATGAGGTAGCACCCTCACGTGGACGGCATTTAATGAAATGTGTGCGCAGGACGGAGCTGCTATCATTGCCAGCCATCTTGTCTGCGCCTCCAGTTTTGGACATCCTCACCCAAGGCCTCCTTCCAGACAAGCTCTGCCTTCTTCCCTCCACCCACTGCTGTCTCAGAGTCCCCAGCCTTCCCTGGAGCCGCCAGAATGGCTATTGTTCTGAGAAAAGCGTTTGAGATGATGGGGCCCTGTATCTAGGATGCTGGTCCAGAATCTGTTGTGTGTCCATGTGTAGCTGTCAAGAATTGTTGTGATGACTCTCCTTGTCCATGCCCAGTTATAGAGTGTGCCTGTCACATCCAAGGGGCCAGCAGGACTTTGCAGGCGCCACATACTTCCAAAATATTTCAGTTGCCATAGGCCAGACAGCAGGGCGATTAGGAGGAAGGCAAAGGCAGAAGGGATACCCTCAGATACCATCAGGGCCCACAGGGAGGGGAAGAGTCTGGATTACACAGACAGGCAACTTAATGTGTGTGTAATCAGGGTCATTTGTGCCCCGTTCTTCCCCAAATAAGATCAACATGGACACATTGCACACACACACACACACACTCTCTCTCTCTCTCTCTCTCTCTCTCTCTCTCTCACACACACACACACACACACACACTCACACACACTCACACACACTCACACACACACAAACACACACACTCTCACATACACACTCAGACACACTCAGACACACTCATACACACACAAACACACACACTCTCACATACACACACTCACACACACTCACACACACACACACTCACACACACTCACACACACACACACACACACACATACACGGCAAGTACATGTGACACCTGGACATGTAGAAATGACTTTGACAGTGGCAAAGCCCATTCACTCTAGAAGTTCTCAGTAAGTAAGGTAAAAAGGAGAAAGACAAAGCCGGAGAAAGACCCTCCTGGGCCTCATGTTAAATGAGGAAGCTGCATATCTTTTACCATGTTTTTGTGTAAAGCATTAGCCAAGGGGCTTGAAGCTTTTCCAGCAAGCCAGTTAGGGTCTTGTGTGACCACAGGCACAATTCTGGTACTTAAGTACCCCCAGGTACCTCAATGCACTGTCCCCTCCGAGGGTCCTACAGTTTAGCCAGGAATCTACCCTCTTCTATTTGAGGTTACCCAGAAAATAGGAAGGCATACACTCAGCTTTAGAACAGCCAGGGCTGGGTGTGTACCCTAGAGTCAGGGAGAGCAAGGAACCCAGTGTCAAACTGGACCTCGTCATTTTAATTGCCAAATGCATTCAGACCTTTTCATGTTGGCTTCATGGTGGTTTGTGTTTGCTGAGGAGACTGTGTGCCACAGGATCCCAGTGTTCTCCTGTAGCCTGGTAATAAAAGCCATCTGCCTGAAACCCTTTCTGGAACAAGAACGGGTATGAACAAATAAGCAAATGTTCATAAAAGAGCAGGGGAGGGGCTGCTTCAGAGGTGGAGGAGCCAGGCACACATGCTACGGGACAGCTTTGCCAGAGGTTGGGGCTTCTGAAGGTCAAGTGTAAAGGCCATTGTGAAGACATAGACAGCACTGAAATAAACTCGGTACATGTATGATGAGACAGATGATTGGCGCTGACCTCTTCCTAGACCCTGTGCTGCCCCTGGGTTCCCACCACTTCAGTAAGGACAGAAACTTGCCCTCAATCCCTGCAATGAATCCTTGTGTGTCCCTCCACCCCGAACTCACGTCCACCCAGAACTTTAGAATAGGACCTGTTTGGATCCAGGGTCTTTGCAGATATAATTAAGAAATTATTAGCTGGGCATGGTGGTACATGCTTGTCCCAGCATGAAGGAGGCAAGAGGCAAGAGTTGCCCCATGAGTTTGAGGCCAGCCTGGTCTACATGGTGGATTCCAGGCTAGCCAGAACCACACAGGGAGACCCTGTCTCAAAACAGAAAAATCTGATGAGATCATATGGGGATTAAGATGGTCCCTCAACCCAATGGCAGATATCCCTAAAGAAAGGGGAGGACACAGCGGGTGGACCATGTGAAGACAGTGCAGAGTGAGCATCTGGTACCCTGCAAGCCAGGGACTGTCACGGTCCTATGATACTGTTTATGGAGTGATGGCAGAGATGCAGGTTTTCCTAGGATTTCCAACACACAGTCAGCTGAATCTGTGGATACAGAACCTACAGATACCGAAGACTGACTGTGACACTAGCTGTAGGTTTCCCATAGGTGGTCCTTATTCTGTCCCCACTCTATCACATGTCAACTTTAACAGTTTCCTGCACCAACTGGTACAATTTTGAGCCTTTTCCTATTGTCGTTACAGTGGATTACATTGATTGGTCTTTTAGATAATGAATCGCTCTTGTTATCTCTGGAATAAATTCTGTTTGGTTAATGGTGTATATATTTCTGCATTCTATTTGACAGCCTTGTAAGTAAGTTGGGATTTCCAGTTACCCTTATGGGTGTAGAGAAGACTTTCTCATATGCACTCAAAGTGGGTATAGCGCACATCCAAGAGGCTAGCTGAAAACCAGTGACTACAGGAGGTCCATGTCTATCAGAGATGGAATGGGAATCCCGCTGGCCTGTCAGGGAATTACATATATGAAAATTCCATCACCTCAGGCCTTCAGGCCCTTGTCTCCAGCAGAGACACTGGGTAGATGCCCAAAAGGTGGACCCAGACCACAGGTCCTGACGCACACCTGACAGTTCCTAGGCACCTAGTGGCTGAAGAAGAGACTAGTGGTACTAATGGCTCAGATACAGCAGAGAGAGAGAGGGGGTAAAGAGAGAGAGAGAGAGAGAGAGAGAGAGAGAGAGAGAGAGAGAGAGATGAGGGGAGGGGATGGCATGGGAGGGGAGAGAGAGAGGAGAGGAGGGGAGGGGAGGGAAAGGGAGAGAGGAGGGGAGGGGAGAGGAGAGGGGAGGAGAGGATTCCTGGTGGCAACCTTGGGAAAGCAGACAAGAGAACACACATGAACTTCAGAGGCAGTGAACCCACGGCTCATGGGAACTCATCTCTCTGTAAGTGCATTCGCTCTGCGTTCATCCTTCCCCACTCTGGGGTTTACAGGGGACCAGCGAACCTCTTCCTGGACTTGGTTCTCTCCTCACCGTTACACAGGTTCTGGGGATCGCATTTAGGTAACCAGGCTTGTGAAGCTTGTGACCCTCAGGCCCGTGTCATCTCCCCAGCCCCCTATTTCTTCCTCAACGCTGATGATTGTGTCCCTGACCTGACACATGCTAGGCAATGCTCTGCCAGTGAGCTGCGTCTCCACATTCCATCATCAGAAAGCCCTCTGGTCTCTGGACGAGGCTTAGAGAAGCTCCCAGAGCGCACATCCTGTGACAAGGGGACCGAGAAAAGAGTAGCCTGAGGAGTGACAGCCACTGCGCCTACCTGGTTCTACTCTGAGGATCAGCTCCTGGCTTGGATGCTGTCAGGGGTGGACAGGACGTCTCTGGGCCCCCTGAGGTTTTATCCCGGCTCGGCACCCTTGCTCCTCATCCCCTGTTCTCTCTCAGATCCTCCACGTTAGTTTCCTGTGATTCTCTGACCATCATCAGTCCTGGGGGACTTTGGTCCTTGCTTCTGGGAGACCTCATCTCAACTTGGCTATTTTCTGAATGATTCAAACAAGGTGACACCCTGAGGCTCTGGGAAGGAAAACTACTAGTCAACTCAGTCTCCTCTCCTCCCCAGTCTCCACTGACACCGGATCAGCGCAGCCCAGCCCTGCGCCTGCCCATCTTAGGCCACACCTGTCCTAGAAACTTTCTCTTCTGATAATGGAGAGATTTGGTTTTCTTTTCGTCACTGTCAAAATCCTAAAAATTCTCAATCCTTACCTTATCAAGTCTATACTACAGTAGCTAAACTTTTCAACCCCCGCAGACTCTGGGCATCCATTTCAGCCACCGTGGCCTGGCAGTTGCTCTCTTTCCTCCTCTTCTAGGCCTTGGGCCAGCAGGCCTTCCCCAGTGTCACTGAAGTGAAGGGATTCCCTGAGCTTGCTCCCAAGTGTCAGGTAGGGCCGCAAGGTAGACTGGGTAGACTGGTGAGGAGACACAGAAGGTTCCTCCCTCCCTGCCTGGCCTGCTCCTTCTTGTTTAGGGTTTTTGAAGGCAGATTCCAGGGCACCACCAGACTTCTGCCCCTGGGCACCCTCCAGATGCTGAGAACATTTTTCACTTACATTTGTGCAGAACAGCCCTTCTGCATTATGGACTGTGAGGGCTACTCAAGAGGGGGTGAATCTCAGTACAACATTAGTAAAAATCAAATGACGCTGGAAATGGTCCTAGTGCCAGTGGTCAGAGTGTGCCCAAGGCTGGCTGTCTGGGAGCTCACTCACACGAACATCCCCCCTTCTTCTGAGTCAGGATTTTGGGGTGTGGCACCAGGAGTCTGCCTCCATGTCAGCTCCACCCAGTGCAGCGATTTTTATGAGAGGTAAAGTGCAATCAGCCAGCTAGACACAGAGACAATCAATGGTCATCGGTTGTGTATCCACTGAAGAAAGACTCTGGCTTCTTATAGCTCACAGAGTCCGGCTGTCAAGGCCAGCAGCGACTTCCTGTTTCCCAGACGTTCAGTTGCCAGGGCTGCTGCTCTGTGTGGAAGGGTGTTCCCACAGAATCAGAGGCTGGTGGCTGAACCTGAGGGTCCCCAGGGCATCCCAGGAGGATCAGAGCTGAGCCCAGAAACCTGCCCCAGATGCAAACAGAGCTAGCCCTTCCTCCCCTGGCTCTCCTGAGGCAAAGAATTAGAGCATGCTGTTCATTCACAGTGTTTATTTTCCTTTTGGAAACGCCTTGGGGCAAGCCAGGGTAGGTTTTCATAGTTGTATTTGCCTTGGCTTGGCAGCCGACTTCCCCTTTGTAGTCTGTTTATTGAGCGTGTGCACACAGCCCCACAGCCAGGAGCCCTATAGCAGCTCTAAACCAGGGGCTGCGCAAGTGAAGTGAGTTGCAGGTTGGTGGGGGGGGGGTCAGTTTTCTTCATCTGACCCTCAGCCTGCAGCTAA
This sequence comes from Cricetulus griseus, assembly GCF_003668045.3. Classification (NCBI taxonomy): domain Eukaryota; kingdom Metazoa; phylum Chordata; class Mammalia; order Rodentia; family Cricetidae; genus Cricetulus; species Cricetulus griseus. The sequence continues at coordinate 3,880,227 of NC_048597.1, read as the reverse complement.
CCTGAGGTCAGTCAGGCCAGGCACAAGGCCACTTCTGCAGCTTCAGAGATGCCTCGGAACGGTGACATATCCAGCCACTGCCTGACCTGACCAGAAGGCAATACATTCTATTCTTTCAGGTCCAACGATAGAGCCATACTTTCCTACTAGGCAATATTCACTCACTCATTCATTCATTCACTCATTCATTCATTCATTCATTCATTCATTGTGTCATGCTCTCATGTTGCTCAGGAGAACCTCAGATGTGTTATACAGCTGAGGATTTTGAACGTCTGATTCTCTTGTCTCTACCTCCTAAATTTTGGAATTACAGCCAGGCACCATGTCTGGTTTATGAATCAAATGTGAGGGTTTATGCACACCACATACCCAGCTCAGCAATATTTATTTTTTAAATGTATTTTTGGAGCTGGGAATTGAATTCAGGGCCTTATGTATGTTAGGTAAGCACTCTATCCCTGGGTTATACTCTCAGCTTCCTTCCTTCCTTCCTTCCTTCCTTCCTTCCTTCCTTCCTTCCTTCCTTTGGCAATTAGTAAGTTCCTGGATCCCCTAAATGCTTATTTTTTAGTACTTAGCTGTGAAAGGCCTGCAGACAGCAGCAAGATCCTATGAGTTTAGGGCTTGGGGTGTAGTACAGTAGTAGAATGGTCACCTTGAATGTGTAAAACTATGGGCTCAGCCCCCACTAAACTCTATTTGTTTATCCGATCCAAAGAAGGCAACACAGGCCAGATATGGTTGGAACTTGGTTCTCAAGCCTGCACCTTGCACTCAAGTTTGTAAAGACTACATGACGTTGGCTGGAAGGGTTAGTTACATCGAAGCCTTTGAACGTTCTGGCCAACACCACAACATACTGAAAGCAATAGAAGAACCTGCCGTGAGGCATGGTGATTTCTACCGCATTGGCTGTGTAGCCCGTGACATCTTCACCATTTCTGTCCCAGTTCTGCATAAGAATCTGGACAAGAGACCTGATGAACTCAAGCTTGCCCAAGATGACAAAGTTTGCAAAACGCAGAAGCCCTGAAGTGAATGGGGTTCTTTCTTCTCATGCTGGTGCTGGTGAAAACCTGTTCTCTGCCAGGAGTGGTCTGATGAGGAATCCCATTACATGACTGCACTAGGCAAGGGTCAGCCGGGCCATCTCTGCAGTGCTGGGCTCAGTCCTGGAGTGGGCAGAGACCACACTCAGCTGTGAAGAGGATTCCAAGGAGTCGGTGTTGTAGCCCTCCTGGTTTCAGGGTTGTGCATGTTAGGCTGTATTGCTGGGGTGCCTTTCAGCACCTAGACCTGTCACATTCTTGTTATTTCAAACGACCCTGCATGGGTGATAACACTAGAAGTAACCGTGTCATTTGACTGTGCATTTAGTAGAGGATTCCCCTGTCAAATACAGCTTTGTTTGTCTTTTACTGCTTTGGTGGGTAATTTCTTGCAAGCACAAGGGTCCTGTGTTAGATCCCTAGAACATGTGTAGAAAGTTCTAGAACATGTATAGAAAGTCAGTGCCGTGTGCTTGAAGCTAGCTCACATCAGGGCATGCCAGGAAGTGAAAGACCCTGCCTCAAAGAGTAGAGGAGGAGGAGGGGAGAAGGAGGAGTGTGAGTGTGTTAACGCACACTTTGTATGGAGTTAACAAAGAATTAATAAGATTAATAAAGACATTATTAAAAAAAAAAAGATTGATGCCGCCTGAGAAAGGTTACTCAAGATGCTCCTCTGGCTCCCACAGCCATGCAAACACACTAACACACGCACACACTCTCTCTCTCTCTCTCTCTCACACACACACACACTCACACACTCACACACTCACACACTCACACACTCACACACAACACACACACACTCACACACTCACACACACACACTCACACACACACTCACACACTCACACACACACTCACACTAACACAGCACACTCACACACACACTAACACACACACTCACACACACACTCATACAACACACTCATACACACACACACTCACACACTCACACACACACTCACACACACACTAACATACACACTCACACACACTCACACACACATACACACACTCACACACTAACATACACACTCACACACTCACACAACACACTCATACACACACTAACACACACACACACTTACACACACTCATACACACTCACACACACACTCACACACACATACACACTCACACACTCACACACTCACACACACACACTAACACACACTCACACAACACACTCATACACACACACTAACACACACACTCACACACTCACACTAACACACACATACTCACACACTCACACACACACACTCACACATACACACACTAACATACACACTCTCACACACTCACACACTAACATACACACACTCACACACACACTCACACTCACATACACACACACTCACACTAACACACGCACACTAACACACACACTAACACACACACTCACACACACACTCACACACACACTCACACACACTAACATACACACTAACACACACACATTCACACAACATACTCACACACACACACTAACACACACACTCACACACACTCACACACACTCACACTAACACACGCACACTAACACACACACACACTAACACACACACACTCACACACACACACACTAACATACACACACAATACACACACACTAAAATACACACACACACTAACATACACTCACACACACACACTAACACACACACACTAACATACACACAAATTCACACACTCACAGTAACATGCATACACACATACACACACACACTAACATACACATACTAACACACACACTAACACACACACACACTAACATACACACACTAACACACACACACATTAACATACACACACTAACACACACACATTAACATACACACACTAACATACACACACATACATACACACACACACTCACTCACACTCACATACACACACACACACACTAACATGCACACAGACACTAACATACACACACACAATACACACACACTAACATACACACACACACTAACATACACACACACACACACGCACACACTAACATACACACACACACTAACGTACACACACATACACACACACTAACATACACACACATACACACACACATACACACACATTCACACACTCATACTCACTCACACTCACATACACACGCACTCATACAGACTCACACATACACATACATACACACATCTGTGCACACACACATGCATGAACACTCAAAGAGTAGTTTTTTAATTCATACATTTCTTTTTTTTTATAAGAAATGAGAATTGTTTACTTTTTCATGTTTTGAGACAGGGATTCAAATGGCTCAGGCTGTCCTTAAACTCACTGTGCCTTAGGCAGTTCAAATGCTAGCCCTCCTGCCTCTCCCTTCCAAGCACGGGGTTACAGAAGTGCACCACTGCACCCAGCCAAGAGCTCTGCACTTTGAAATAATAATGTTTTCCACTAAATGTTTAATAGAAATGCCTAAATCGTTTGACTGCCATCTATACAACCTGGCATGAATTGGACCACGAGGAAGGAGAAAGTTCACGCCAGCACAAAATAGGTTCCTTGGGATGTGTGGGCCTCACTCCTAGACTAGATGTCAGGTCTCTGAGAGTGTATTCTGGAAATGGCCATTGAGGAATCTCTATCGGTGACTCTAACATGCATCCTTGGGGAGGATTGCTGCCTGATTTCCCTTTTCAGGTGAAACGATGCAGGCTTTAAAGCCAAATGAAAGCCCACAGCGATGGGTGTGTAAATGCGTGGGGCTCTGTCTCACGCACACCAGTGGGTGGAGAGCAAAAGGCTGTGTTGTGCACCACAATCGAGAGCTTGAATGTGATTGAGCAAAAACATATGCAATGAATAACACATGATAAATCAAAAAAGCCCAGACATGGAGTAGACATTGAGTAACTGTCCCTGAAAAAAATGACCGAATGAATGTTTCCCCCACCATACAATAAAAGTTGTATTTTGGTGAAACTGAGAGTCAGACGAGATCACTGACCGATAAAAGATAATTTAAATTGTGACATCCCATCGGTTACAGATATGCCCCAATTTAAAAGATGTTTAAAACAGGGAAAATGAATGGAAGGAAGGTGAGACACAGTATTTAAACGTGGTTTTCTTCCTCTTTGGCTCCAACTGTTAAACCACTGATGTCCACTGGGTGACGCTGTGGTCCACTCTTTCAGGCCCGGAAAGGAAACCCTGAAAGTTCTGGAAGCCACTGATGCTCCCTTTAAAGACAAAAGGCTTCAAAGCTTCACAATTGGAGGCAGCGAGGCATATTACCTTTCTGCATCGTGGCCTATCCGAAATATCTCACTGGGTGTCAGCTTATTTAGAAAGTGAATCGAAAAGCTGTCTGTCTGGATAAAGAGTGATTGTGCCCACACCTGACGACCACTGGTCTGAGACAGCCTGTGCAGAGGAGATCTGAAACACTGACCAGAAAAGGCTGACTCTGGATTTGGGCGAAACACAAGGTAATATTGAGTGAAAAAGAAAATTGTGGTGTCTTCTGTCCCTAAGGCAGCAGATCTGTCTACCCTGCTCAAATTATCCATGGTTTATCACAGGCAAGTCAGGGAAACTGGTACTTACATTTCAACCCCAGCCCAGTGTTAACCCTGCTCTTTCTAGGGATTCAAAGCCCAGATTTTCCCTGTCGGGAATGTATCACTCGCTTGGCTTTAGGGATGAATGAAAACCCTGAAGATTGCAGAGATGTTTAGAGAAACAGTTCAGTAACCTCCACTGGCTGGGACAAACATTGTAAGCAATTAAAACTTCCACAGCAAATTAAGAAAGAGATACTAAATCTAATGGAAAGAAATTGGGGGCCTAGGAGATAGAGAGTATCTGCTTAGCCTGTGAGGAGCCCTGGTTTTCATCCCCTGTCTCCCTCCCTGTGTCCCTCTCTCTCCTCTCTCTCTCTCTCTCTCTCTCTCTCTCTCTCTCTCTCTTTGTCTCACACACACATAAACACACACATACCTGACAATCAGGCTGGGCTACAGAGCTGCCTCGGTGGGTTGGGAGCACTTGCTATTCTGATGGAGAACCTGAGTTCAGCTCCTAGCACCCAAGTAAGTCTGTTGCAGCCCCTCTAGATCTAGGGGACCTGACGCCCCCTTCTGGCTTCTGAAGATATCTGCACACACATGCACATGCACAGACACACATATATAAATAAATAAGTTATAATAATCAAAGAACACTAAACAACAACAAAATTGTATTTTGCGTATATTTTTGAGTGCTTAAGTAGCGGAACAAATACGTATCTTGTGCAGCCCTTCAAAGAAAAATAGCTTCCAACATACCATGTTATAATCATTGATACTGATGAAAACATCACAACAAAATCTCTCTCTTCTTTTTGTGTGTGGTATATATATGGATGCATGTGTGTGTGTGTGTGTGTGTGTGTGTGTGTGTGGTATATGTAGGGTTGCACATGTATGGACCTGTGTATGTGTGTGCTCATGTGGGTGTGCTTGTGTGGAGACCAGAGGTCTACCTTAGTTTCCCTCCATCTTACTCTTTGGGGCAGGGTCTCTTCTCTCATTGCTTCTGCTAGGCTGGCTGGCTGGCTAACAGGCCTCAGGGAGCCATTGGTCTCAGCTGTGAACCAGGGGCCCAAGGCTTCCTGGGGTCATGGCCACCACAGGTGATAAAGCCAAGGACAACTGCCCAATTATTTAATTTCATAGAAAAAAAATGGGAGGACAGAGCTTGTCATTGACCTGTCCCTGCTGTATGAGAGGGAGTGTGTTAGCAACCATGGCTGCCTAACTTTACACATGGGGGGCACACACTTCCTAGTGAGTTCCACCCTGCACAGTGCTGGATCATGGTGACGCCATTGGTCTAGAAAGGTTTTCCTTAAAAGTCACATATAATTTTCATATATACAGATGAATAAACACAACACACACACACCAACACACACACCCCAGACTGCACGTTCTCAGGCAGTGAGAGCTGGAAACTCTCAGCCCAGTGCCAGGGAGAGTCTGAAAGGCTCTGTGACACATTTTCTACTCTGCGCTAGCCTTTCTTCTGAGGTACAGTTCTGAGCCACAGCCGTTGGCTGACGGTGTTCGAGTGCTAGTCCTTGCCCCAAAGAGGAAGGGAAGAGTGCACTACTGCCTGACAGCCCTCTTCATGCAGCTCAACCTGCAGCCATGGAAATGATGGGGGAGGCCAAGGACAGAGTTCAGCAAGCTGTGGGCGTTGGAAGGGGGTGGTTTTTGTATCAAAAGTAGCATTGTAAAGGCTGGAGGGGTGTCTAGGAAGATCTGAAGGGAGGTGGCGTCAGGGGAGGAGTCCAGGTCGGAGCCTAGGAGACCCAAAATGCAATAAGCATCCTTCCTAACTTTCTTGCACTTTCCAAGTCATGTTCCGTCAGATGTGCTGTGCAGCTCCAGAGAGCTCCGGTGGGAGGGGGAGGGGGAGGGGCAGGCACAGAGCTCTCCTCTAGGAGGCACCCATTCAGGGTGGGCCAGCTGTCCAAACCATGAGAAGGGAGGGGTTACTCTTGTCTTGTCATCCCCGGGGGTCGGGAGGGGCCTGGGAAGAAGCCTGGCATCCGAAAGCACCTGGAGGCAGGAGGTAGACTCTTGCTTGCCCAATCTGCTCCAGAGCACAGCCTTGTCTGGCAGGTGGGTGAGATTAGCTGTGGGGCTTTTGTTTTGCCCAGAGGTGGTACAAATTCTTGCCAGAAATGTATTCTCCGGAGGCTAGGGGGAGGCTGCAGCTACCTGCCCCGGGGCTATTCCTCCTGCTGAGCCATCCGCTTGTTTACTTAGAGAACCTGGCCTTCCATCTAAGTAAATATTGAACAGATATTTAAAAACCACGGGCTTAAAAAGTGTCACAGAATTACCCTGCCCCAACCTGGCCCTCGGCAGGTCAGGCACGGCTGCTCTATTCCTTCTGTTTATGTTCTGACTTTCCATGGCTAGGCAGGAGAGGGCTCCCACTGCTAAGGTGGGACCTGCACATGGTGGGCTCTTCTGGGTGCCAGCCACCTGTGGGAGGCCCCACCAAGGGGAAGCCAGGCTGGTGAAAGTACCTTGGGATTGGAAAGTGAGAAAGACCATGCGTCTGTTTTGAGCAGATTTGGGGGAAGGATAGAAGTATAGATGGATGGATCATGCCGACCACAGGGATGCTGCAATGAGACTTGGGGAATAGCTTTAGCCTCAGAGAAAAGAGGAATCACAGATAAGCCTCTCTTGAGAGACTCTCATGAGGTCGTGTGCATGGTGGAGGGAGAGTCCCTGTTTAACTAGTGCAGAAACTCACACACAGAAAACTCCTGCTCTCTGAAAATGCCCATAAGGCAGTGTTTTTTTAAACAGACACTTTCTGAACCCAAACTTGGCTTACTGGCCCCTACACCTCCTGTCAACCCTCCAAAGACCTTGCGGGGTAAACTTATACCCCACTGCTGCCTGCACACATCTTCTGGGTCGAACTGGGGATGTCTGTGTTCTGCTAGGGCAAAGGATGGAAACACCTAGAACCCAGTTTTGTCCAGGGGTTAGCTGGGTTCTTGGCCTCCTCATTCTCAAGTGTGCCAACCTTGGCTCTGTGTCAAACAAACCAAGGGCTCTGGGGATAGTCTCCTGCCAGACTGGAAATACCTGAGGGGCAGCGGAAGCTGCCTTCAGGCAGAACCTGACTGGCTATTTCCTTTCCCTTTTGACCATTTCAGCTTTGCGTAGAAACTGCAATAAGAATTATAATGATACATATTTATGCATTTTAAGTAATTAATCCCTCAGAGTCCTCTTCTGAGGGAAAAGTTTGCTACCCACCTCATACATCAGGCAAGCAAGAGGCCATATGGCTGGGTTGGGCTGGGTGGTCGCTGGTGTCAGTAGAAGAGTGGAGAGTGTGGCTTCAACGGTCTTTGGCTTCTTGGCCCTGGTCCAGATTTCTGAGCCATGCAGCCCCTAGAAAGTGACACATGAGAAACTGAAAAGGACCAGACCATAAACTCCCAGGGACAGTGCCTCTAGTTAGGAGACAGGACCATAAACTCCCAGCAACAGTTGCCTCTGGCTAGGAGCTTAGGGTTTTGTGGCCCTGCCTGGGTCTGCTTCTCTGTGAGGTACAGGCTTGGAGGGGACAGAAGCCATTGTGCTAGTTCACTGGCTGCTCATTGCCAGTTGCTGCATTCGGTCAAGACACTCCCTGGAGGGAAGCTCCAAGGGACCCAGTCCCAAGTTGCACGGCCTTGTGGTCCAATATGGGGAAATATTTGCTCCGGGCCCGAGTCACAGGGACAAGGCTTTCTTGGTAACATGGAACAGGTTGTCCCCAACCTGCTTAAGAACATTCTTTTTATTTTTAATTTTTAAAATTGATTTGCGAGGGGTTTGTAGACATTTATATCTTAATGTTGATGATGCCAAACACCACTGACTTCATGTTTAATCTCTAGAGATTGTGTTGCTAGCCGGCCCTTGAACTTGGCGGGACAGCAAGGAATAAAGTGTACGAGGCTCATGCGTCAATGTGATTCCACAACCTGGTCCCAAGCTAGCCGCCCAGATGTAAGCATTTGAACATAATCAATCAATCGATCAATGGATCAATCGATCAATGGATCAATCGATCAAGCCAGATCTGCTCCTTCAGGCTCCACCATTTACCCCTCTGGCTTCCTGTTGTAGCTGCTATGTGGCCAGAGCTACACTGCTTTCTCCTGAGGCCCTGGGAAGAAAGCACTTTCTAGAGAGTCACATGCAGTGTTTACACTCCTCAAGCTTCTCATGGTGCCCCTGAGTAGGTGATAACCGGGTTTGCATCTGGTCCTTTCTTATCCGTTTGCAGGAGTGCTTTTCTGGGCAAGTTAGATGGGGAGATGGGGTGCAGATGAGAGAAGAGAAACCATACTCCCCAGAGCTGTGCTGAGGTAGGGGAGATGGCGGAGGCATGGCCAGATGTTTGGAGAGGACCTCTATGCCCAGTAGGTGGAGACACTAACGCTTCAGGTTAGTAAAGGGGTCCAGGTTGGAGCTCCAGCAAGAACTGCTGATGTTTTTGTTTTCATATGTGAGCAGGCATGGCCAGCATGTTCTTCCAGTGTGTGGGTGCCCCAGCCTGTTTGGAAGTTCTACATTGCTGTCTCACTGAGGGCTCTGCTGGAGTCCATATTGAACATTTGTATGACCTCAAACCCTTGTTGCCTTGTGCTATTGTCCATCTCACATACGTGGGTGTCCTGGCTCCCCAGTTCAGTTATAGATTTATTAGTAGACCAGAACATAATTTTCACAATCAATATTAATTAAAATGACTGATTTGAACGGTCCTTGTATGTTATCGACTGAGAGATACAAACTAATTTTAGCCTCTTTTCCATATCTTGATCTCCTGCCTCTGTGCCCATTTCCTCTCATGTGGGAGCATCCTCCCTGACGTGGGGCCATCTGGAAGCCATGTGTTTCTTCCCTTTGCTCCTGCATGTGGCCATTTTTTTTTTTTTATTCCTTCAGGAAGCTGGATAGATTCAGAAGTACAAGGAACCACACCAAGCCCAGAGATGACCATCCTCAGTGTTATCAGAAAGATGGAATGACAGCATCTGCTCAGAGAGAGGCTGCCCCTCTAAGCTCTCCCAGTCTTAAAACTGGATGATCTGTTTGGACTGAGAGCTTCATACTGAAGTAATTTCTCCCAACCAAAGGGTCTAGCATAGGTTCAGTCATCGTCGACTTGACGTAGTTTTGACCGCTTGGAGAAACCTGGCAAGTACTATGAAGCGTGTGTCTGGCATATGGCTCCATCCCAGCCCAACAGTCTGTGAACACCATTAGTAACCCTTGAAACTGTTCTCCGGGAAGTCTAGCTGTTAATGACTCTGCCCAGATGCTGGCAGGGGAGCTGTATAGCCGACTGCTCTGAGTGGAGGGTTGCCCAGGAGATGGAGACGGTGTGCCCTAATGAACCCAGGACCTTTCTTGGTTGAGAGTTGACGTGGGTCTCTGCTGACACACAGAGAGTGATGAAGAGGTAGCTGAGGATGCTGCCGCCCTCAACTGTCCATGAGCAGGACTCTAGCAGAGGCCACAGGGACAAAGGGACAGCTTTATGTGGTCAGGGAGAGGCAGTCTTTCCTTCAGTAACTGCTAGCTGACTTTCACTTTGGAGGACAATATTTCTCGAGAGCACATGGAGGCAGAAAGATTGCTATGTCCTTCAGATGGTTATATTCTAACTGGGAAAGAACAACCATTATTGACAAATTAGTTCAAACAAATGGCAACGGAATACCCACATGATGGAATAATATTCAGCCATTGAAATGAATAAGGCAAATGACTCAGGCAGTTGAGAGTGCTCGTTGCTCTTCCAGGGGACCCAGGCTCCACTCCTAGCACCCACATGGCATCTTACAACTGTCCATAACTGCAGTTCCAGGGGATATAGTGCCCTCTTCTGGCCTCCGTGGGCACCAGGCATACAATCACACAGACATACAGTCACAATACCCTTATACATAAAATAAAACAAGTAAATCTAATTTTAAAATAAATAAATAGAATGAAGTAGATTTACGTGCTGAGTTGGGTGTGAGGAGGCAAGCAGGACACGATGCCGTGTGAGTAAAAGTTAAAACACATTAAAGCACATGGACACGCAGGACCATACATTTCTCCACACAAGCTCATGAAGGAAGAGCCAGAGCTCCTCCTGGGAAGGGACAAGAGCCACCTTCCTATGAGAAGACAATCACCTTCCTTCCTAGACACAGGAGGCACAGACACTCTCCCTGGGGAGCACATGGGACCATGTTTGCAGTCCCCAGATCTGGACAGAGTCGGCTGGAGGTGGCAGGGACTAGCCTGAGCAGAGCCACAGCCTCTCATAGCTATGGGTTTTGTGTGTTGATAGAGCGCAGAGCCCAGGCCAAGCTATGAGGCTCTGTCCCTGAAGGAGTTCCCAGAATCCACCGGAGCCCTGCCGGCTTTCACTGTTTTTGTTTTGTTTTGTATTTTGAGACAGGGTCTGGCTGTGCAGTCCTGGCTGGCCTGGAACGCTATATAGATCAGGCTGTGCCTGGAACTCACAGAGATCCACCTGCCTCTGCCTTCATAGTGCTGGAACTAAAGGCGTGCCAGCATAACAAACCCTGGCCACCAGCTGTTTGTAAATGTGAGAGAAACTCAGCAGATCAGAAACACCAATGATCTAGAAGGCTTTGAACTGAGATGGCTCCTAGCCGTGTATTGGATTTGGGACCCTGAAGAGAGAACAGGGAGATGGTGTCTTATTGGAGTTGCCTGTGTGTGAGAGCGAAGGAGGCAGAGGGGTGGGGAGAGGGAGGAGAGAAGGGGAGAGAAGGGGAGAGGGGCATGGGGTAGAGAGCAGACAGAAAGCAGGGTGGAGTGGGGAGAGGGAGAGGGAGACGGGTCTGCAGGTGACACTATCCCCGGAAGAGGAAGACGGAGCTCCACCAGGGCTCTGCACTCCTGCCACCACACAGAGGCACCTGCTCCCCACTGGTCAGGCCTCCAGTTTGAAACTGATCGCCTTTCTGACTTCTCAGTCAAGGGAGGCACTGCTCCAATACCAGCCCCAGCACTGTATAAAGCCCACGCTGGGCTTTCGGAGTGGGATCTGCAGAACTCAAAGGCAGTTAGCACACTGGGGAAGTGCTTCAGGGTCCTCGAATCTTCAACCCAAATCTCAGTCTCATACCCCTTACCAGAACCAACCAAACAAACATAGGAGCTCCCAGCAAACAAGTGTGCATGAGGACATGGGGAAACTGGAACCCTTGGACACCACTGGTAGGAAAGTCAAATGGCACAGCCATTGTGGAAAACAGGGAGCGATTACTATAAATAAACAAACAAATAAACAAATAAATAATAAACCCCCCACAATACCCACACATAGGATTGCCTCCAGATCCACCAGTTCATTCCCAGATATGATCTAAAGCAAGAGCTCAGACTTGCATACCAGTGTTCATGGCAACATTCTCAGTAGTTACAAGTGGGGACAGCTCAGCCCAACAATGGAAAAATGACAGGATCTTATACAACCTAAAAACGAATAGAGTTCCGCCGATATACCTCACAAGGGGGATGAACCGTGACGGTGATCGTTAATCTCAGCTGTTAACTTTACACACTTGTGAAGAGGAGACCCTCAGCTGAAGAATCACCTCCATCAGACTGGCCTGAGGACATGTCTATGGGACATTTTCTTGTTTGCCAGTTGGGGTAGAAGAGCCCAGCCCACAGTGGGCAGTGCCATCTCTAAGCAGGCGAGCAAGGGCTGTATGAGAAGGGAAGGTGAGTGAGTCAGAGGAGAAACTCAGTAAGCAGTGTCCCTCTGCTTCAATTCCTGCTTCTAGGTTCTTCTCTCAATGGTGGACTGCCTGCCACCTGCATGATAAAGAAACCCTTTCCTCCTCATAGTTGCTTTTGGGAGTGTTTGGTCACTGCGATGACATGATGTTAAGTGAAACAAGCCAGACTTCCATGCTGCCAACTTCCATGAAGTATCTACAATAGATTCTTGTTGACAGGGGTAGAAAGTGGAATGGCACAGCAAATGCCAAAATGAAACTGATTCATATGTACAATTAATATATGCTAATAAAATAAATGTTCAAAATGGTATGGCACGCCTTTAAGCCCAGCACTTGGGAGGCTGAGGCAGGAAGGTCACAAGTTCCTCGTAGTGAGGTATCCACCCTGTCTGCACCTGTGGCGATGATCATGCCCATTTGGGCGTGCTCTCAGGTACGGATGTGACCAGCAGTGGGCTTAGGTCTGGGGTTGGAGCACAGGTGGGCTCTCTCTGGCTTCTGGTTGGGTCACCGAGAGCAGCCCGGTGTGAACCCTTGAAGAGGGAACTTGCAGCCATCTGATTCTTGTGTAAGTGGCTTCTCCCTGAATAAAATTATTTTAACCTATATTGAGCTGAGTCCCGTGAGTCTTGATTGGTGCATCAATAGTTCCAGGGCATAGCTTCTGTTTAGCATGATAAAGTTTTGAGAGTGGATAATGAAAATGGTTGAACAACAACATAGAGGTATATTTAATGCCTCTATGTCTTTAAATTTAAAGGTAATTTAAAGGTAATTTAAATCATACGCTTTAAATGATTAAAATAGTAAACTTAAAATCTTATTTTTCTGTCTTTTTTTTTTTTTTTTTTTTTTTTTTTTTTGAGACAAGGTTTCTCTGTAGCGTTAGAGTCTGTTCTGGAACTCACTTAGTAGACCAGGCTGGCTTTGAACTCAAAGCGATCATCTGCTTGTCTCTGCCTTCCCAGTGCTGGGATTAAAGGCATGCACTACCACCACCATCCGGTTAGAATCTTATTTTTTCTAATTACAAAAAAAAACCTGTGGTATGAACAACACAAATACTGAAATACTAAAATGTGCTCAGTTTTTAGAAAATTGTTGTGCTGTTTAGATTTATTTATTTTTATGTGTAGAAGTGTTTTGTCTACATATAAGTGCACCGTGTGCATGCCAGAAGAGGGTGTGAGCTCTCCCTGAACTGAGGGTGGTGGGCCATGTGGGTGCTGGGAGCTGAACTCTGGTCCCCAGCAAGAGCAGCAATTGAGCCATTTCTCTAGTCACATTCTGTTGGCTTGTTTTGTGGTGTTTGTTTGTTTAAGGCACAGTCTCAGTAGCCCAGACTGGCCACAAACTTATGGTAACTCTCCTGCCTCAGCCTCATCAGTACTGGAATTACAGCATGGACTGCCATACTCGGCATCTTTACTGTCATCATTGTGCTAGGCTGGGGTCCCATCCCACCGCCCATTCGTGCCCACCATGCCCTGAAACCTCCGCCACCATTTCCGCAAGGAGGTTTCCATTTAGTGCCAGATACACCCACATTCAGGAAGTTTGTGTGTCTTGCATTAATCTTTTAAAGGTTCGAACTCACTTTTATCCATTCATATAAAATCCTGTGAGCACAGCTTTGACATGCCATTAGAGCCAGCTGTGCAGAAACAGCTCGTGACACGTCAAATCACTGTTTTATATGGCAAATGTTACTTACTGAAACTTTAGGTGGTTCGTGTCTGACTTCCGTATTTGTGGACGGGAGTAGAAACCACTGCTAGATGCCGTCTGTGGTTCCCCTTCAATACAGAAGCTCTCTCTCCTTCCCACGTCAAACATCTGGGTCCGTTTAACTCAAGAACACCTTGACGGGCTATCTGGACCTTCCCCTCGGCTTTCACATCCATCCAAATACATGAGGATGATAAGTTTGAACTTTGTAAAACAAAACGTTACCAATAAAGCACCCCATCTGTTGCAAACATTCTGATCTCTACCAGATTTGAGGTGCAGGAAGTTTCTGCTGGGCAAACAAACATTTGAAAAGGCCTGTATCTGTTCAATTCCCCTTCCACTCAGTACAGCAAGGACCTCAACGCTTTGCTGACTTTGTGTCTGGACACACATACAGCTTGCGGGGATGGGTCAGAGGGTGTTAGGGTCTTATTATTTAGCACAGGCTGGCCTAGAACTTAGGACCCTGTCTCTTGAGTGTTGTGGATTACAGGCATGCAAAATCATATCTGGCAGTTTTTAACATAGTTTTAATAATGTATATTAATTATACATAAAATAACAGGTTTCATGATGGTATCATGGTACATATAGATATTTATTATTTTGATCATATTTATCCCATAATCCCTTATTGTCCCCCACCTACTCCAGCTGAACCTGTTCTCTCCCCAACCAGCCCATTTCTGCTTTCTTGTCTTTTCTGTTTGTGTGTGACCTAATGAATTTAATTATGGTTGTTTATTTGGCCATGAAGGGCTATTTACAGGAGTATGGACCTTCTGGTTGGTTCAAGCTTTTTTTCTCACCACCAGGAGAGGAGAGCTTCTGTTGGCTGGACAGTTTGTTCACTACCCACCATGTACAGAATCCTTAGACAGCACAGAATCCCATCACAAGAGCCACTGGCCCTAGAAACATTGTAACATGATGGTGGGCTAGTTTAAAACCAGAAACTTACTGTCTCACATAGAAACATTGTAACATGATGGTGGGCTAGTTTAAAACCAGAAACTTACTGTCTCACATAGAAACATTGTAACATGATGGTGGGCTAGTTTAAAACCAGAAACTTACTGTCTCACATAGAAACATTGTAACATGATGGTGGGCTAGTTTAAAACCAGAAACTTACTGTCTCACATAGAAACATTGTAACATGATGGTGGGCTAGTTTAAAACCAGAAACTTGCTGTCTCATAGATCTTGAGGCTGAAAAGTCCACCATTAAGATGTGGGCAGGGCCATGACCCCTCTGAATTCTGAGGAAGGGAGGGTCCTTCCTCACCTCTGTCTAGTTTTGGCAGCTGCCTGCAGCCCTTGGCATTCTTCAGACAGCAGCTGTATGGTCCAGCCTCTGGCTGGTTATGGATTAGGGCTCTGCTGCAGAGTTATCTCGGCGTGATAGGCACACCTCCCCCCCCCCCCCCCCCGGCATAACCGTCTATTTTTTCTTCTTGATGGCATGTTCATAATACTTGCTTTGGATGGTATTCCACTCACCTGCTTCTCTCCCCAGTCTCCCTGCTTCTTCACAGCGTTTGTGAGCCAACTCCCAGAGTGGCTCATTCCATCCCCCCACCCCCACCCCGGTCAGTCAGTCTCTCCATTCTAGCTTCCTGGCCTCCACACACACTCCCTCCCACGTAACACACACATATAACAGTTAGACTCTAGGGGCTACATCTGAGAGAACACATACGATGTTTGTTTTCCTGAGTCTGGGCCAGCTCATTTAATATATTTCCAATCCTATCCATTTTCCTATAAATTTTATAATCACATTTCCCTTTACAGCTTAATAAAATCCCACGGTACACCACATTTTATTATCTTGTCATCTGTTGACGGACATCTAGATCAATTCCATATCCTCCCTATTGTGAAGAGAACATTGGAAAACATATCCTTGAGGTGGTTTGAAAGAAAATGGCCTCCAAAGGGAGTGGCACTCTTAGGAGGTGTGGCTTTGTTGGAGTAGGTGTGGTCTTGTTGGAGGAAGTGTGTCATTGTGGAGGTGGACCTTGAAGTCTTATATATGCTTAAGCCACACCCAGTAAGACAGTTCACTTCCTGTCTGCCTGTGTGATGTAGAATTCTCAGCTCCCTCTCCAGCAACATGTCTGCCTGCTTGCCGTCACACTACCACCCACCATGCTCCCAGCCCTCATGCTTCCCAGCCATGAAACTGTAAGCTGCCACCCCAATTAAATGTTTTCCTTTAGAAGAGTTGCCAAGGTCAGCTGGGTGGTAGCTCACACCTTTAATCCCAGCACTCGGGAGGCAGAGGCAGGTATCTCTGTGAATTCAAGGCCAGCCTGGTCTTGAGTGAGTTCCAGGGCAGCCAGGGGTACACAGAGGAACCAGGTCTCGAAAAACAAAAACAAACAAACAAAAAAAGAGTTGCCACGGTCATGGTGTCTCTTCACAGCAATGGAAACTAAGACAATCGTGATGTGGTAAGATTCATGAGTTTTTATTTTCCCCCATAATAATTTTATTCTTTGTGAATTTTGCATCATGTTTCCAAACCCTACCCATTTTTCAGTCTTTCATATCTACCCTCCATCCTTGTAACATCCCCACAAAGAAAAATAGAAAAAAAATGTCTTGCCATGGAGGCTGCAGTGTCTGTGTGTCACACAGTATACATAACCTTTTCTTCCCCAATCAGCTTTACTTGCAAATGTTCATTGCAATGAGCCACTGGTCTGGTCTGAGGCCTCTGGCTTCTGTTACCACACTGATATACTGGACCCTCACTGAAACTTCTCTCAGATATCCTGCTGTTGCCTCAAAGCCCTGGATCTGGGCCTGGGTGGGAGCTGAGTTGGTTAGCCATCCAGCTCTCCCATGCCCACACCACCAGTGGCCCTGGTAAGGGGTGGTTCAGCTCTCTAGCACTGCCCATGTGACAGGTGGACCTGCTCTCCTGTACCCATGTCATAGGGGCCAGCCCCCGACACACACATACCACCAGGGGCCCAGGGGAGGGGTGGGACCAGCTTTCACAGGGCCAGCTCTCTCCAGTGCTGCATCCGATGAGGGATGGGGCATGTCTCCCGCATCCATGTCACCACTGTGTGGTGGCCGGTGAGGGAATGGCTCAGCTCAGCACCATACTCAGACATCAACATGGCCTCACGTGGCAGCCCAGACATGACCACATGGTCTTTGGCGGTGACAAAGACCCCCGCTGCAGAAGGGCCACGGATCCAGACTTGGCCTTTGGTCGTAGCACAGGTCCAGCTACCACCATGGCCTCAGGTGGCCGTGCAAGCTTCTCACATCAGGCTGTTCCTCATCGCCTTCTTGTCTCCAGTTCCTCTTCTCTTCACAGTGAACAAACTGCTCAGCTTCTCTCTCTCTTCCATCCCTCCACCACATACTTGTTCATTGCAGTGGTGCCTACCCCTGCTGGGCCTCTGTGGCCTCTAAGATTCAATGTCTTAACACAACTTAATCTGCAAAGAATGTCTTCCAGGCTGAAGTCGCATGAACAAGGTGGGAGGTACCACTCGCAGGTCCCTGAATGGGCATAGGATTCAGCCTGCATTGGATGGAGACTCCAGGCTTCCAAGCAACCCACCAGAACCACAGAGGACCCTAGTAAAGGAGTCTCTGTCCAAGGCTGGCCCCACCCCACTGAGCATGCGTTCATGCTCACACAGAGGTGCTTCTGAGGGCCTGGAAGGAACCAGCTCTCCATCTTGGCAGCTCTCTGTCAGTGGTCAGAGTGAGCTGTGGAAGCGCACCTTTCTCTCAGCTCCCATGGATGTGCCCTTCCGGGGAAGGGGGAGGGGGCACGCTCCGACCTGAGCCGCTTCTGGCTTTAGTGTGTGAGCTGCCCAGAGCAGACAGCCCAGTGGTAGTGGCTTCTGGGAAAACCAGACTTTCTCAGAAAAGCTGTCACTTCAAAAAGGAAGTAAAAGGAACTCGGTATCAAAGATTGTAAAATTTGGCCGTGGCCACAAACATTTCTAAAATTGGAGGCTGCTTGGTAGAAACCGGCTTTGTTTCTTGAGCCAGTGGCCTGTTCCCCATGGGTTAGTCAAGAGGTTGCCCTGGGAGGGGATTAGGGGGAGTGGGAATTTGATAAAGGCTGTCTGTTCCCCTTTCCTGGGCTCATGTGTGCAGGAGAGTTGAGTAGCCCATCAAATATCCATCCGCAATACACATACCATCCCGTAACTGGAGCCACACAGACTTCTGAACATTCCATGGCAGAAACACAGATTTTCACCACATTCCAAGAAAACCCTGAAATAAAGTCCTGTAGACAGATTGGATTTCCCCCCACCAAGGAAGTGATATTTCACACGCCAGAGGTACATCTGTGTGGGCAGATGTCTCAGGAGCCATGAGAGAGGCCCAAGCCCACCATGTGCGTGGGGACCCAGAATATGGCTCTTATCCCAGTTCCTAGTTTTCTGAGTCAAAGAGAAACACCCAAGGAAAATGGCAGCATTGTGATTTTCCCACCTAGAAGTCATGGGGAAGAGTAGTGTTCTTCAGAAGGCCGGGGGCTGATAGGATGCTCTCAGGTTTTACAAGTTTTAAAACTTGATTTTAGCAGTGCAGCATCACCAGACAATCCCACTGAGTTGTCTTAAACAGCTTAATATGCCTGACTTCATTCATTCATTCATTCATTCATTCACCACTGTTGTTTTAAAGATAGGATCTCATACAGCCTAGGCTGGTCTCAAATTTGCTTTGTAGCCAATGTTGGCCTTGAACTCCTGACCTCCTACCCCCACGTCCCAAGTGGTGGGATCACAGACATGTGTCACCACACACAGGGCTTCTTGCATGCTAGGCAAGCATTCTATCCACCAAACCATGTCCCCTTCCCAAAGTTTAAACAGTAAGGCCTGCAACCCCACACAGAACTGTTGTGGAATATTAGTTTAAGATGTGTTACATTGTTTATGCTGTGGAACATTTGTTTAATGATGCAAAGATGTGGGGGCTGGAGAGACGGCTCAGAGGTCAAGAGCTCTGGCTGCATTTCCAGAGGTCCTGAGTTCAATTCCCAGCAACCACATGGTGGCTCACAGCCATCCGTAATGAGATCTGGTGCCCTCTTCTGGTGTGCAGATATACATGGAAGCAGAATGTTGTATACAGAGTAAACAAAATCTTTAAAAAAAATGATGCAAAGATGTGTTGCATTCTCTTACGTTGCATTTGTTTAACTCAGTGAGTACTGTGTGGCTTTGCCTGCCTAAAATACCTGATTGGTCTAATAAAGAACTGAACGGCCAGTAGCCTGGCAGGAGGAAGGATGGTTAGGGCTGGCAGGCAGGGAGAATAAAGAGAAGGAGAAAATAGAGAAGGAAAAATCTAGGAGTGAGAGAGAGAAGGAGGACTTCAGGGCCAGCCACCCAGCTACACAACAAGTCATGTAGAAAGAAATAAAGAAAGGTATACAGAATAGAGAAAGATAGAAGCCCAGAGGCAAAAGGCAGATGGGATAATTTAAAGACAAGGAAAGCTGGTTAGAAACAAGTCAAGCTTATAAACATTTATAAGAAAGAATAAGCCTCTGTATGTATTTGGAAGCTGGGAGGCAAGCCCCCCACCCCAAGAGTCAAAGAGTAAAAGACGACAACAACACAGAACTCTTTGGGTTTCTCATTGCATGTTTAACTAGTTTCCAAGCTGGGGTAACAATAGCTTCTTGGCACCACTGCTACGGTAAAAAATTTCTCTCTCCACGCCCAATATTATCAAGGCAGTCACTCTCTGTGTACAACCAGGCTGGCCTTTCCTTCCTGGGACCTACATTCTACTTTATGTGATAATACATATTTTTTTGATAATACATGTTTACAGCCTAGTAGACTTGATGTCTGTCTCAAAGTAAAATAACTGTGGATCCAGGACTTGGAGAGATGACTCAGTGGTGTGGAGCACTGACTGCTCTTCCAGAGATTTCGGTTCAATTCCCAGCATTCA
The DNA here is from genome assembly GCF_003668045.3 of Cricetulus griseus. Taxonomy (NCBI): domain Eukaryota; kingdom Metazoa; phylum Chordata; class Mammalia; order Rodentia; family Cricetidae; genus Cricetulus; species Cricetulus griseus. The sequence goes on along the minus strand of NC_048597.1, from coordinate 3,860,166 downwards.
AGAGGCACAACTGTCTATAACTCCAGTTCCAAGGGGCCCAATGCCTTTTCTGACCTCCCTGGACACCAGGTGTGCATATGCAAAATACTCGTAAACATAACATAAAAATTAAAAATCTCAACAAAATCTAAGAGAGTATAACTGTAGTGCAAATTGTGTTTCTTGCCTTGTTGCTGATTTTCCTCATCCTCACTATCTTTGGGAGACACTGAGGGGTCCCAGGTTCCTTGCTCACTCAGCAAGGCCTGCCTGGGCACCAGCACAGCCAAGTTCCTGTACTCCCATGCTCCCCTCTCAGGACCCTGTGATATATGGCTCCTTCCAGAGAACAGGATGCAGATGCGCGGGGGAGAGTAACCGGAGAGCCGCGCAAGAAGATATGTCTGTCTGCCCCCGGAGTTCAACACATAAATTAAAAACCACAAATTCAAATATGAAGGAAATATTGACAGTTCTCTCTTCCCTCCTAACTTTGGCTTTCTTCCCCTTAAGTTAAAGAGTAGTGCAGGTTTTTCCCCCTTAGAACGACTTTCCCTTGCTCCATCTTAATCACCCACATGGTGCTTAGCAACCAGCATATCGGCATGCCTGGCTTACAGATGCTGTCAGGAGCAGTGAGAACACTTGTCTCCAACGCCCTCATACCAGATAGCCAAATGTGAGTATTCACTGTGGTCGTGAGCAGAGGGCCTTGGCAAGGGAGGAGAGAGGCAGCACACAGAGGTGGGCGGGACACTGCAGGGGCCAAAGCTGGGCAGCCAGGTACTCAGCATCAGTGGTCCTCCCTCCTACTTAGCTCCATCCTGTATCACTAGATGCCCTGATGTCTCTGCCTTACAGCTCCAGGGAGCAAGGAGAGCAGCCAGTCAGCCTCGGGAAATCACACAGGCTTAAAGCTACAGACCTGTCACCATCTTGTGTATTTTCCTCTGGTTTTGTCCACAGCAAGTGGACAGCTTCAAATAATACATCCTTCTGGAACATCTGTTCTAGGTTTTACAAAGCCCTGATTCATTTTTTTCTAGAAATTTCCATGTGAGCACAGAAAAAACGGTGTGTGTGTGTGTGTGTGTCTCTGTGTGTATATATATATGTGTGTGTATGTGTGCATGTGTATGTGTGCATGTGTGTGTGTCTGTGTGTGTGATATATATATATATATATATATATATATATATATATATATATATATATAGAGAGAGAGAGAGAGAGAGAGAGAATTCTTGAGGTTCACTGTTTTGGTGAGGGGCTGGGGAGATGGCTCAGCAGTCGAGAGCAGTGGCTGTTCTTCCAGAGGACCAGCATTCTATTCTCAGCACCCACAGGGCAGCTCACATCTGCCTGTAACTCCAGTCTAAGAAGATCTCTGGCCTCTGTGGGCACCAGACATGCACATGGTTCGCAGACATACATGTGAGCAGAACACACATATGTATAATAACAAATAGGTAAAAATTTAAAAATAGTTTAAGAAAACTGTTTTGGTGTCTTGCACTCACTCCAGGCTTTGTAAACAAGGGTTGCATTTATGAGTGTAAACCCTGTTACAAAAGTGCTCTGGGAAGCTTCCTAGGTTAAGTAGAAAGTGGATTAACCACCACCCCAAATGACAAGTGGAGACGACATCCTTCTCTTGGCTGCCTGCCTGGCCCTAAGGATCTGTGGGTCTGGCCTTAGTCATTGAAGAACCACCACGGTCAGTCTCCTGCCTGCTCCTGTCCAGAAGTCCCCCTCCACATGCAGGACTGGGGAACAGGTCGCCCAACTACCCTCTCCCCACACAAACTCTCTTCCAGCTCCAAACCCTGTAGCAGTGCAAGCTGTGCTTGCTCCCAGCTCTAACCTGCAAGAGGGAAGAGGAGAGTTGGTTTTGGTGTAGATGAGGCTTCCCACTCCAAGCCAGGCAGGCAGGGCCTCTTCTGCACAGAGGCCAAGAGAGTCCAGACATTGAGGCAATGGGTAGGGTGGCAGGGTCACATGTCCAGGACTTGCTGGATCTGCACTCGTTAGGGCAAACGTTGCCATCGGTATTCAAATGTGACATACAGCAGGGCTGGCAGGAACTTGAGAAAAGCAGGACGAGGATGGTGTGGAGAGGTCCTGCCAACAGCCTCTGCACCCATCCATGGCACACGGAGGGATGGGGCGTGTGGACCAGAGCAAACCCTTCCCCAGGTAGCCCTGGCCTGTGTGGCAGATAAAAAGTATCCATGCAAAGAGCTCAATACCTTGATTCACTTTCAGCAGCTGGGCCACCTTGATTGCCTTTGGCTACCGGGGTCCGGCTACCTTCTCCTTGCTATTTGTTCTGTGGACCTTAGGTCACCCAGAGGTAGGTGCTCTGTGAAATGTGCCAGACATTGACATCCCAGACAATAAATGCCAAAACTGGCCTACCTGGGCACAGTAGGCCAAGCCAATCAGTTACCAGTCAGTACTGGCTCTTCATTCGAGGTCCCATCCTGCGATGAGATAGACGTTTAAAACAAAGGCCACACTGTCAGCCAGAATGGGGGTGACAGCCACTGAGGTTCTCGGGGAGCCTGGGGCAGGAAAGGCCAGACTTTTCCTGGAGATGAGTATCAAGCCTTAAGTTGATTTTTCTTTTGAGACAGGATGACCTGGCTTCATTTCTGTTGCTGTGATAAAATACTGTGACAAACGCAACTGAGCAGAGAAAGTGTTTATTTTGGTGTAGAATTGCAGGTTACACTCCATCACAGCAAGAAAGTCAAGCTCACAGACGTCATCCCAGCCAGTCACATCACACTCACACTCAGGAGCAGAGGGAAGCGTTGCTGGAGGTTCTTGTCCCACCAGCTCCTGCTGCCTCTTTCAGCCCCAAATAACCACACAGAGACATATATTAATTATTAAACTTTTGGTTGATGGCTTGGGTTTCTTATTGGTTAGTTCTGTTTTAATTATTAGCCCGTTTCTATTAATCTATTTATTTCCACGTGGTCTTGGCTTACTAGAGAATGCCCAGACCTGTTTCTCCTTTGGCAGCTACATGGCATCTCCTTTTGCATGTGCTCCCTGGCTACCTTTCCCAGAATTCTCCTCGTCTCCTAGTCATGCCTATCTTCCTGCCTCTATTGGCCAAACAGTGTTTTATTTGTTAACTAATAAAGAAGCACATACACAGAAGGGAAATGACCACAGGCACGCCTTCTGCTCTGCTGCTTTCTCTACTCTTAGACCAGGGTACCGCCCACTTTGAAGTCAGGTCTTCCCACATCAATTAGGAAAACCAAGACACAGAGCTCCATAGACAGAGGCATGCCCACCTGATGTAGACAACCCTTTGTTGTAGACAACCCTTTTTCAGTAATAGGTTGTGTCAAAAGAAAAACAAATACAGCACAGCTCTTTACTATGTGGCCTAGGTGGACTTGGAACTAGCCATCCTCCTGTCTCGGCTCCCTGAGTGCTAGGATTATAGATTTCTCCTATCACACCTGACATCAAGCTGAGTCATGAAGGATGACAGGATGGAAGAGGGAAGGCTGGGGAGACCATTCAGAGAATGCTGAGGAAATCTGATGGTGACGGAGGAGCTGATGACAGAGTGGGGCACCGGCTGGGGAGGTAAAGGGGCCAGATGGGACTTTTTGGAAACTTGGCAGAGGCTTCAAATGGTGGCTTCCAGAGCTGGCAAACCACAGACTGGGCAGGGCAGGGTGTGCAACCGCAGGTGCGGCACATGTGTGGGGAGCCTGCAGCAGACGCCCTCTGAGAGAGGAGGGCCCAGCAGTGTCTGCCTTCACCAGCCGCACCCCTGCCCTCCACACCGTGGGCCCATCGGAAACGGGGGGACCCAACCTCTTACGTCTGCTGCTGGCTCACTCTAGCATCTTTTTTATTTGTTTGCTATTTGTTTGTGAGACACAGTCTCCTATAACCCAGGCTTGCCTGGAACTTACTAGGTATATGAGGATGACCTTGAATGTGCTGGGATTATGAATGTGCATTGCTACACCCAGGCTGAGATTACAGACGTGCACTGTTACACTCAGGCTGGGATTACAGATGTGCACTGTTACACTCAGGCTGGGATTACAGATGTACTCTGTTACACTCAGGCTTGGATTACAGATGTGTACTGCTACATTTGTTTTATGTTGTACTCGGGATGTAACTCAGGGCTCTGTGCATGTTGGGTGAACGCTCCACCAATTGAGCTACACCCTAGCCTGGGCCATGGAGTCTTTAAGGGGTGGTCCATCCCCACTGTGCCCAGTATTGTGAGTTCCCCAAGCATTGCTCCTGGGCTTCAGGGAGGCACCACCAGGAAAAAAAAAAAGGGAAAGCATGTTCATTTCAGCCTGTCCAGCTCCTCCTTTCTCGGAGCTGAGCTCACGCAGGTGCCCCCAATCTTTGTGCTCTCTTTGTTCATGCCCAGAATTGTTGGAAGGACTCAAAAAAAGTGTCATCTAACCTAGAGGGTGGCAGAAACACTTTCAACTTTGCTGGATCTCTGGTCACTGTTACAGCATAAAAATGCATGGCTGTGTCCCAGCAAAACTTTAATTATAAAACAAGCAGTCTGCCAGGTTGGTCCTCCTGTCTCTGATCTGGTGTTGGGCACACGAGTCCACTTTACAGGTAAGGCAGAAACCCAGAGAGATGGACTGATTGATCAACACTGCTTGGTGAATAGAACCAGGCCAGAACCCAGGAGGCCCACCTGTCAATCATAAGGGCTCTGTGTGTATGTGTGTGTGTGTGTGTGTGTGTGTGTGTGTGTGTGCGTGTACACAAGTGTTCAGGCACCTGCGCATTCATATGAGTGTTCAAATAGGGGTCAGAGGTTGATGTTAAGACATCCATCTACTGGTGTTGGTCTAGCCTTGCAGGCTTCATTGTTCAAAGATTACATTCACATGAGTTTTGATTGCAGCTCAGAGTTTAGCTGTCTACATACGCCCAGTCTTGAGCTTAATTAAAGCATCTTAATGATGCTCAAAACTGACCCATGTAGAAGCAGGGTGTATTTCAACCACCCAACATCAAGATGTCCTTACTGAAGGGAATCATGACTTGGGAGTTAATGAGGGCTCTAAGGCGGCTCTAAGGCAGCTCAGTGGTTAAGAACACTGGCTGCCCAATCAGGAGATCAGAGTTCAAACCCTAGCACCAGTGTTGGACATCTGTAACCCCAGATGCAAGCACTCTGCACACACATGGGTACACATGTGCTCACAGATGCTTGCACACCTACACAATAAAATAAATGAAATCATTTTTAAAAGAGAAAAATGATACCCTTTTAATAATTTTAGCTGGAAAATTAAAAAAGTATCAAACTGGAACAAAAGCCAAAACCTTCATCTACATCTAGTAGTGTAACAAACTGTCAAATCAATATGGACTTTCAACATAGTAACCAATTCTCATTCCTCAAATAGTCATCACCGATTCCCATAGTTCTCTATTACTGCAATTATTATTGTGTGTACATGTTCATGCCCATATTCCAGAGGCCAGAAGGTCATTATTGTGCGTCCTGTGCATACATGTACATGCTCATGCCTGTGTTCCAGAGGCCAGAAGGTCATTATTGTGTGTCCTGTGCATATATGTACATGTTCATGCCCATGTTCCAGAGACCAGAGAGTAACACTGGATGTCTTCCTCAGTCACTCACCAACTTGTTTTTTGAGACAGGATCTCACTATGTATTTGGATCTTGCTGATTTTGGGGTTACAGTGAGCTGCAGGGATCTATCACAGCCCATACTCAGGGCTGGTACTATGGGCATGTTCTGTGCCGTGGTGCCAGGTGTTTGCATGGGTGCTAAGGACTGAACTCAGCCCTCATGCTGTGAGGCAAGAACCTTACAGGCTGAGCCATCTCCAAGGCTTTTTTATTTTCTTCCTCACATAGCTCCTACCTCCAGGCAAAGCTTCGCCCCAGAAAAGTCTGTGGAATTTATTAACACACCAGACCTCTATGTCCAGCAGGACTGAGATGTTTGTGTCTGCACTGAGGTAGAGAAAAATAAAAGCAGATGAAGGGCTTAATTATTACTATTTTTTAAAGCAGGCTCATTTAAATAAACTTTAAGTCCCAAAGGCAACTACTAGCACTTGATACTCATGAGGTTGGCTGGATCATACATGAGAAAAATTCCTTTCTGTTGTAATGCAATTAATCTTTTCCGCAGGCTTTACCAAGCTAAGTAGCAGAGCCTACCTCACTCCTGAAGTGGCCACTCTCAGGGTTTATAAGAAATCACATCACCATGGACCTGCCACAGCTGTGAACATCAGGACCAACGTGCTGACCTCGGGAGACGAGGGCAAGACTCCAAGGACACCAGGAACATTGAGTTCCCCCATTGTTGTTTCCAACTGCAGGCAGCACGCCTCCTATATAAGACACAAACGCCACAATGGGGAAGCCGTGGGATCCGGGATAAATAGGTAGTGCACAAGTGGTCCAACACTGTGAAGTTTGGCTGTCCTTGGGTGTGATAATTTCCTAGACACCAACATCCTGTCAGCACGTCAGATTTAAAATATTACACATGGAACAATGAAAAATTGCCAACATCTCACCACCAACTTTTGATTAATGAGTCATTCCATGGAGATTGGTTGGTTTGCTTGATTCCGTTACCTGGAATGACTGATGGCTATTTTAAAAAATACTTAGCTGCGGCGTTGCTCTATGTGAGATAATTTTTGTAAGCCTTGTGCGGCCACATCCAGAATAATTGTACTTTTATTGCCTGCCTTCCATGCATGAACCCAAGCTCCCTGGAGAAGCCAAACAGCTTGAGATCCATTGCCTTGGCCTTTCCACACTACGATCAGCTGCCACAGTCACAGAAAAGCCCCTACCAGATGGCCAGCCTGCCTTGTAGTGACATTCCCCATTTCTGGGCCATTACTCACCAGTGGAAAATGATGTGACGTGAATTCCCCATTTTGAATAATCTGTGGTTCTATCCTTGCACTAAGGATAAATGAATTATCATGCAGTCATTTCTTAACTCTCTGGGGAGAAAACAGAGAGTTTGGCTGGAAACGGGACTCATCACCAATAGGACATTCGCCATGACATTTACATGTAATTTCCTAATTTTTTTTCTTATTGCTTATTCTTTCATTGCTCAGGAAAAATAGATTTGGCTACTTGAGACATTTGAGCTCTGGTTTTAAAATAATTGTCTTGGGGATACTGTAGTTACAATCACGTCACCTGGAAGTTCATTTTCCTACTGTTCTGATACAGAAGTGACGTGGTGGACATTGGTTTTGTTTTGTCTTTAAAGGTCTGATTTTCTCTTCCACATGGACTCAACTGTCTAGTTCTTTTAGAATTTTTACTTCAGCTGTATTTCTAAAGTGGTGGTTAATACTCTCACACATTTTACACTGTGTTTTTCTATTTCCCCTTTGGCCAGAGCTTGGCGGTGACTAGTTTGGGTTATCCAATGACTTTACTTATTGTTAGAGACTAGTGATATTATCAAGACAAACACTTGAATCTGACACCCAGCCAGCCCTTTACCACATGCAGAGTGGTGTGTAGGTGTGTGACACGCTTCCCACAACTGCCTCGGCTAGCCTGTGAGGCCAGCACTGTTCTGATCATCAGGTTCTGTGTAAGAGAACGAGGACTCCGAGCTTCACCACCTAGCAGGGTTTGAACCCTCACTATGAGTCCAGGCCATTAACCTCTGTGCACTGGGGAAGCCAGGAGCAAGGAAAACCTTCTTTCTGTAAAGTTCCCTACCAGACCTTCTCTTCCCAGACAAAGGCAGCTCTGGTGTTTCAGCAGACACGGGTGTGCAGGGCTCTGCTTACTCTGCTCTCCCAGGAGGACAACACTAAGGAGCTGGACCAGGTCTCTTCCTCAGGCTGCCAGCCAAGGACTGGGATCTCTCCAGCACTCCATCCACACCGGGGCACCTGCCCTTGACTTGGAGACAACCAGTCCACCCTAGGTCCCCTACTACCTACTGATAAATTAACTTTTGTTCAATGAAAGAGTGCATGTGTTACGAGGTAGCAGAACATTCTAGAAGTTTCAGAAAGTTATCAAAGTGGACCAGAAGGTTCTAGAAATTGCTTCTAGAGTTATGGAAGTGCCTTTTCTTCTCTTCTCCATCTCCACCTCAGGCAGAGCAAACTGCAACCTTGCATGACCCTCTCTCTGCCCCTCACACATGACAGACAGCACACAGCGTGACCTGCCCCAGAGTGCACCCTGCTAGTCACTCAAGTCTTTGACACACACATTTGTATTCACCCAGATGACTGTTGTGGCCACAAAGAAATGTGTCTTCCTCAGGAGAATCACAAATAATTTGAAAGAAAGCAACAGACAAGACATATTAATCATGTTTGAAAGGAGGTATCTCTTCATACAGAAGTTTTCTGCCTGTAAAATCCCCTTCCCTCATGGAAACTGTGTGATAGGGCTTCAGGACCAGAAAGTGCAGAGCTTCTTCCCTCAAGTGAAAAAGTCAGCCCCTCACCCTGGGCCTGTGCCCTTTAAATGACAGTCTTATTCCTCAGCCACCTGGGTCACATCTGAGACAAGAACCACTACAGAAAACTGTCTACACTGTTTTTCTTTAACTTGGATTTGTATTTCCTAGTCAAAAACCAAAACAGTATGAGGGACTGGAGGGATGACTCAATTGTTAGGACCTGTCCTGCTCTGAGGGGGACCTGAGTTTGGTTTCCATCGAATCTATGGCAGATAATAATCAGGCAGCTGTTAACCCCAGCTCCAGGGGGCCTGATGCTATCTTCTGGCCCTAGAGGGCACCCACACACATCGCACCCCCCCCCACACACAGGCATACACATGGCACACACAGGGCACCCACACACATCACACACACACAGACACAGACACACACACAGACACACACACACACACACAGGCATACACATGGCACACACAGGGCACCCACACACATCACACACACACACACAGACACACACAGACACACACACACACACACACACACACATGGCACACACAGGGCACCCACACACACACACACACACACAGGCATACACATGGCACACACAGGGCACCCACACACATCACACACACACACACACACATCACACACACACAGACACACACATGGCACACACAGGGCACCCCCCCCCACACACACACATCACACACACACAGCACACACACATTATAAAAAATAAATATTTTTAAAATTCCTGTCACCTGATTCATGAAATGGGAAATGCAGACATGTTGAGACATTGTTTCCCTGTGTCTTGTATTTGTTAGTCTGCTACTATCAACAGTGGCTGACACAGGAAATCATTGCAGCAAAGGACGGTACTGGGTGCAGAGCAGCTGCCACCGTGTGGGTTTCAGATGATGCTAATATCTCTGCATCCGTGCTCATGGCCTCTGACCCCTGAGCAGGTGAGTTCTGACTGTAAGGACTCAGGCATTACGCTGGCCTGCTCCTGTCACCTGGCAGAATGCACTCAGGCAGTGCCCTGGTCAGCCCGGGGTTCCGTGACTGCACAGTCTGCACTCAGGAGCAAAGACCCTTTAAAAGAAGGACCCCGCCCACTTACGCTCTCCTTCTGGCTCTTCTCTCTCTCCACTCTCTTCTGCTTCTGCTCTTTTCCAGTTCTCTTCCCGCTCTCTCTTCCTGCTGTTCCCCTGGGGCAGACAGGACTTTTCCTGTCTCCCTCTTCTCTTCTGTCCTCTCTCTGTTTCTGTGTCTCTTCACCTCTTTTGTCTTTCCTCCCCCCTCTCCCCTTTCTAATAAAACTTCTCACTTAAGCTCTGTCTGCTTGGTGTGTTTGTCCCCTGCCTTGGTCACCCTTGCCTGCTATGGAATCCGCCATGGTCCCCTAGGCAAGGTTCCCCTCAAGCTTTATCCTAACACTGACTAGTGGGTTTTGTGTGGACAATTAGGCTGTTTTTTTTTTCTTTTTTTTTTCTCCCCAGGATCTGTGTGTGTGTCCCTATGCATTTCAGTTAAAGATTAAATATCTATATCAGGTTTTTAGCTCAAAGGCAGGTTTCAAAGCGGTGTGGAATATTTGCGTTAATTTTAACAAAGCAAACCCAGTTGAGCTTGGTTTATTTTTAACAGGGGCAGAAGCACCGTGGGAAGCTGTTTGCACGATTGCATTTCAGGCAGGCGACACTTCACAAATACAGAAGCTGCCTCGAGTCCTCCCTAATTAAAGGAGCATGTTGGGGTCGGGGTGGGGGATGAGCAATGCCCCCTGCACAGCCGTTGCAGCCATAGGTTGGCCTTCAGTCTGTAGCAATTAATTTCCTCAGACAAACTACTGTGGTCCTCCTGGGGGTTCATTGATGTTACTAAGCATCTACTGTACACCTGACACAAGGACACGGCGCAGGGTAGGCCAGAAAATATAAGGGTTAGAAGAGACAGGCACAGAAGCAAGCAGAGTAGGGAAAGGTCTCGTGACACTGAAAGTGTACCCAAGGAGAATCTAAGCATAAGAGAGGAGTACGGGTCGGAGAAGGAAATGTCCAATATGACCGAGGTCAAGGGCAAAATGGTCTTGGAAGTCAGCGGGATAGAGAGAGGGGGAGGTGCTGACATCCCTGATGTACCTGGGGAGGGGCTGTCTGGATGGCGATGACAGCTCAGTGAAAGAAGGGCACACACAGATGAGCTTACACAGGACAGCCTCCAAGACAGGCTGTCTAGGGGAAAACAGGTCACAAAATGGATTTCGTTAAAAGGAAGTTGGCAAGAAGAATTTACTTTCGATAAACAACACTGGAAAACTGGCAGGTGCTTTAAGGGAATATGCACACAAATGCACACGTGACTGTCCGTGAATGCTTCGCCCTGTGTTCTTGGTGGTGTGAGCATTTGAATTCAGGGCCTCATACATGCTGGGTAAGCATTCTACCATGAAGCCATCTGTCTAGTTCTGTAAATTTTCCTTGAAAGACCTTTATGTATGCAACTAGACCAATGCTGCCCATAGGATAGGACAGGAGAGAATTAGGATTGAAGCCCAAAGATTTTCTGTAATGTTTACTTTTGTAATGTTTACATATGTGCACAAGTATGTGTGCGTGTGTATGTGCACACCTGTATGCATGTATTTTTCAGAGCTGAGGATTGACCCAAGGGCCTCTTACACATTAAGCTCCTGCCTTACCATTGGATTGCACACTCTCAGGTCTGGCAATGTTTACTTTTAAAATTAATGTGAAATTAGGGAGCATCTATTCCGTGTTATCTAAACAATTAAAAATCATTCTTATTTTAACACGTGGTGCTTAAGCATGTTACATTCTGTCTGTGTGTGTCGGGGCTGGCATTTCAAAGTCGGGGTTTTCTGAAGAAGCAGAATGACTGAGCCATAGAAGCCGATGTCACCAGCTGAACATGGCTTCTCATGGTCTTCTGCTGGTAAACACAGGAGTAACTATATTCAGTAGTTCATGGGACAGTCATGTGGTACTTGTTTCCTAGTCAACTGGAAAGAATATGATAATACAACTTTCCCCCAATTGGTTGCTGAATACCACTTACTCAGGAGGCTGAAGCAGAGAAGGGCCGTGGAGCCCAGGTGTTGGAGACTGGCCTGGACAATGCAGTGAGACCACGCCCAAGCCTCAGCCTCAACCCCACCGCCATCTCAAAAATTAAAACAATCAGTCTCAGAACATCACCTCTGCAAAGGGTCTGCCCTGCTATAAACATCAGTGGAGTGTGACATGCTACAAAAAGCAGCCAGCTGGCAGTCCAAATATTTATCTTCCCCCCCAAAGCCCCATAATGACCTTGGCATTAGTTAGTCTCCCGCATGAAGCCCCGGGAAATACTGTTACCTACTACAGAAGAAGCAAACTGACATGTGAGGAAAGAATGTACTAAAAATATACTCCTTAGCAGGGTCTGTTAGCACAGGCTAAGAACACTAGCTACTGGGGAGCCTGAGGCAAGAGGATGGCAAGTTCAAGGCTAGTCTGGGCTACTGAATGAATTCAAGACTAATTGGGATTATAGTGTAAAACCCTATATCAAAATAACAGGTAAAAATGGGGCTGGATATATAGCTCACTGGTAGAGCACTTACCCAGCATGTGTGTAGCTGTAGGTTTAACTGGTTGTCTACTGCTGTAGCTGTAGGTTTAACTGGTTGTCTACTGCTGCCAGCAACATCCTGAGCATGGCAGAGGCAGCAAGTCCCCCAGTCCCTTCTGCATGGCAGTCACTGTGCTCAGGGAAAATGCCCCGGAGAGAAGCCAGCAAGGCCATGCCACACTGCTGGGCCACCGTAGCAGCACCCAGGCCTCAACACAGTGCAGGCCTGTCCTGACCCCTCCCACATCTTACAGCAGCAAACTGCCCCTCAGTCTCCCACCGTCACCACTTTCTTGTCCTCTCTTCACGAGGCTACCTCACGCACATGCCTGGGAAAGGCACTGGTCCCTTATTCGGTCCCTTATTTCAATATCATGACAGCCTGAATTTCTGAAGAGCTAATTCATCCTTCCCAGACAGAGACATCACCTTCCTTCCTATAATGCCATCATTTAAGCATCGTGCGCCAAGGAGGACAGCAGGGAGCCACGATCTTACTGTGTAAGAGCTCTGCAGAAATGTGATTGATGTAGATAAAAGGACGGAAGGAGCTGGGTGGTGGTGGTGCACGCCTTTGATCCCAGGACTTGGGAGGCAGAGGCAGGAGGATCTCTGAGAGTTCGAGACCAGCCTGGTCTCCAGAGTGAGTTCCAGGACAACCTCCAAATTACACAGAGAAACCCTGTCTCAAAAACAAATGAAAAACATATGGAAATGGTAGGCTCTGACCAAAATGGGACATTGATTAATTGCATGGTGTTGTGTTGACTCAAAGGGGAGTCGCTTATCTTTTGAAGAATGACATTAGGGCTGAGCGTGCAGCACAGTTGGCAGGGTGCTTGCCCAGCATTCATGATGCCCTAGGTCCCATCCCCATCATCAGCCCGCTGTGGTGACAAACACCTGGCATCCCAGCACTTGGGAAGTAGGGCAGAAGAATTAGAAGTTTAAGGTCAGCTTCGGCTCTGTAGTGAGTTGGAGGTCAGCTTGGGATACATAAGACGAATAAGAATAATAAATAAATACAATACTTCATATAGGCTACAAGCTACTAGAAAAAACATGAAATAGAAAATTGAGAGGAAAAGTATTATACCAAATGATGTATGAATTATGACTTCTCACATAGACACACAAATACCTCTGTGTGGCTAATTGTTTTATTTTTAATTTAACTTTTATCTTACATGCATTAGTGTGAAGGTATCAGATACTGTAGAACTGGAGTTCCAGACAGCTGTGAGCTGCCATGTGGGTGCTGGGGAATTGAACCCAGGTCCTGTGGAAGAGCACCTTTTTAACTGCTGCTTTTAACTGCTGAGCCATCTCTCCAGCCCCGGCTAATTGTTTTTTTAAAAGCTACAAGAAAGCTAATCTTGGTGAGAATTAATAGCTGCTATGGTATTAAGTTGCTCTTGTGGATACTTAAGAGGGATGGCTGTAGAAGGTAGGTGCTCACCAAACACTGGCCACAGAGTGTGTGATGGTTCACAACTTTTTCCCTGCATAAACCAGGATAGAACTGTGTCTGTGCCTGCTTGGTACGGAAGAGGCAAAGGAGAAAAAGGAAAAGAACAAACAGGGCAGAGCTGACACAGGCGTCAGGTCCAGCAGACAATCCACGACTGCTCATCGTGTTAGCCTTTGATTTTTGCTGTATGCTGGAATACTGTCTTGGTGGGTCAGGTGGGGTGTAACACCTATAGACCAACAAGAGCTGTGAAATTTGAGGTGTGTGTGCACATGTGTGTGTGTTCATGTGTGAACAGTTGCATGTATGTGTGAGGGTGTCTATTCATATGTGTGCATATGTGTGTGTGTGTGTGTGTGTGTTCTTCTGTGCATGTGTGTGTGTGTGTGTATGTGTGTGTGTTCTTCTGTGCATGTGTGTGTGTTCATGTGTGAACAGTTGCATGTGTGTGTGAGGGTGTCTATTTATATGTATGCATATGTGTGTGTGTGTGTGTTCTTCTGTGCGTGTGTGTGTGTGTGTGTGTGCGTGTGTGTGTGTTCTTCTGTGCGTGTGTGTGTGTGTGTGTGTGTGTGTGTGTGTTCTTCTGTGCATGTGTGTGTGTGGAGGTCACAGGATAATTTAGGTGTCATTCCTCAGGCATTGTCCACCCTTTTTTTTTTTTCTTTTTTTGAGACATGGTCTTTCACTGGTCCGGAATGCACCAAGTAGGTAGGCTAGCTAGCCAGTGAGCCCCACCGCCCATGTGTCTCTGCCTCCTTCTATGGGACTATAAGGGTGCACCATCACAGCTGCATTTTTAAACAAGTCTGGGGATGAGACTCAGGTCCTTGTGCTCCCAAAACCAACACTCTGTCAACCAAGTCACCTCCCCAGCCCTGGGCACACCACGTTCTGGAGCCCAGGTGTACCACAAATGGTGGACGCCTCTGGTCAGCGTTTATGAGTTCTAAGGAAGAATCATAAAACCCTCCAAGAAAAGGAGGGAAGGCTACACCACTGTGTTGCCATGGCCACCACCTCCAGGGCAGGTCTCAGGGAGATGGGATTTCAGGAGGGTGCAACTGAGGGTCACTGCCCACAGGAGAAGCAGTGTGCTAGAATCAGGGTGCTATAGTTGACACAGGTGTCACTCTGACATGTAAATTCTGTTCAACAGCCTGTTGAAAGCAGTCTGGGGATGAGGTGGCTCTTGTGTTCTCTAAGACACCCTTGTCTGGAGGTGGGCTGTCCCCTAACTCTGCTTCAGGAAGGGAAGAGAATGGCAAAACAACCCAGGAGTAAACACTCTGCCCTGTGGACAGCCAGAAGGTGAACCATCTCCCACAAAGGTTGGGCTGTTTATCCTGAGGTATAAAAGTCCTTGCAGTGGAAAAGAGAAGTCAGAAGGTCATCTGTGGGATCTGGTCCATGGGGAGGAAGCTCAGTCAAGAGCCCAGCTGACTGCACAAGCAATTACCCCTGGTTGTTTGTGGGGCCCTGGTTTGAGGATGCCAGTTTTGCTTTCTCTCCATTGGGCTGCTCCACTGGACCTGTTGGATGTTTTAGACTCATGTTTTGGTGTTGTTTTACTGTGGTCTGCAGGTTCTGTCTGCTATTTGCTCTTTTAAAAAAAGTTATTATTACTTCTTTTACTTTTGAGATTATAATATAATTACATCATTCCCCTTTCCTTTTTTCTCTCCGATTCACCCCTCCTTGATCTCTTTCAAATCCATGGCCTTTTTTTCTTTTTAAAATAAATTGATGTTTCTGCCATTTGTTCGTTTTGCTTTTGCCCAATACATTCTTACTACACTCACCTATTCAAAACCAGTAGCCTGGGCAGTGGTGGTGGTGCAAGCCTTTTATCTCAGTACTCTGGAGGCAGAGACAGGTGGATCTCTGTGAGTTCAAGGCCAGCCTGGACTACAGAGTGAGTTCCAGGACAGGCTCTAAAGCTACAGAGAAACCCTGTCTTGAAAAACAAAACACAAAAACAAAACAAAGCCAGTAGCCTGGCTATCATAGATAGTTTTCCAAACTATAAAGAATGTCCAACTGTCAAACTGCCTTTCCAGAGTTGGAGTGGGCAGATTTGCTCTGTATGGGCAAGGTGTTGTCCTGGACTGAGACCTTTATGGAGACCTTTCTGTCATGATGGAAACCATTTGCACCCATGGGTGGGCACAACAGCAGTCAGTCCCTGATCCCAGTCACCTGGCCACCAACCCCTCTTTAAAGGCTGGAGAAGTCCCAGTTGCGTCTGTTTCTGTTGAGTGGTGGCATGAGCATTCTTGCCGACCCTGCCTGACCACAGTCTCTCTAGGCTCTGGGCTGGGTGTGGACTCAGAGACAGCCATCTTACATTGTCACTGCTTCAGCCTGTTTGTTGGCTGGAAACTCATTTGTCAGTCAATTTAAGGGATGCTGAGACTATGCCCTGAGTCATATATTTAAAAAAGTCGACCCCCCTCCCAAACCAGTTACTGGTCTTTTGTAGTTATCTTTCAGTTGCCATGAAAAGACAAACCAATTCCAGGGGAAGAAGGTTAATTTTGCTCATGGTTCAGAGGTGTCAAACCATGGTCACGTGACTGTTGCTTTGGGTCTAAGCGGCACAGTGTGTGCCATGGTGAGGATGCTGGGGTGGGAAGGTGGCAGAGGAGGCTGAGCACATGGTAGACAAGGAGAGGAAAGGCCTGGGGATCTGCACTCCTCCAAAGTCACCTCTCCGAGGCCTAACTTACTTCCACCTCCCCAGTCCAGTAACATTTCACCAGATTCCAGTAGCGTGAGCATCTGGTCTCCCACACAAAGCCTCTGGAACATTGCCGATCCAAACCGCAGCAGGTTCCTTGCTGCTTAGCACTTAAGAGGGGGCTTCTCTCGATAAGCTCTGAACATTTACCTCCGTCACATATGCATACACATACTAAAGATGATTTCTAAATGGTCGAAATAAAAGTTCCGTGTACTTGAAAAGGGTGCATGCGACAGCATATAAGAACCAAGAAACGGAAGGATGGACATGATGCCATCTGAGCTCTAATCCTAAAGGAAACCACCTCAGTCGCAAGCTGACTTCCTAGCAGCAAAAACAAAACAAGAGAGGTGTGCCTATGGTGTTCACTGTCCAATAGGAGAAACAGACTTAGCACATAGTCTCACCTCGAAATCATCTTACCCTGACCAGCTTCTCTGAGGGTAGTAATCACCACCACAGAACCCTGGAACTGACCAGAAGACACTGGTCAAGGGCGCCAGTCACTAACGAGGGATTTCTCTGCCTGGTGGCTTCCTTTTGGGGTCTGTCTTAATGGTGTGAAGTTATCTTGTTGATTGTTGATTGAACTACAGTCTCTTTTCTTCTGCAGGGTGATGCACACACGTGCTTGTGTGTACTTGAGCCATTTGAGGGTTTGTTTCCGGCCCCTGAGACCAGACAATGAGCTTTGTAGCTCACTCTCTCTCCCTGGCTGCTGGTCCTGGCTTCCCCGGCCTTGGCAGAGCAAACCACAACGAGAGTGCACACTTTGCTCATGCAGCACATCACATTTTAAATACCTGGGGGGGGGGGGCAGGGAGAGATGGAATTCATTTTGTAGGTGGGTTTCCCACTAGAAATCTTTTGTCTTAACTCCCTCAGTAGTTAGGGTTATAGTCATAAGCCACGGCACCCTGATCGTATTTGAAGTAAACTGGGAAGATATATAAAGCTTTTTGTTTCTGCCATCTGCTCAGGACACTCCCCTGTGACCCACAGCCAGGGTCACCACTACACCATAACCTGCTTGCAGAGACTCCCCAGTGTGCTTGGCTCCTGGGGCTGGTCTGAACCTTACCCCAACCTCCAAGACCCCAGGCTAGGAGTAGAAGCAACTCCCTCTGGCTGGGCACTCACCCCTCCTGGGTGGCTTCAAACCTCCTCATGGCTGCTCATGCGCAGTGGTCAGGGCTCCATGGTGTCTGTGGTCTCCTCTGTCACCTCCTTGGAGTCCCCAGCTTGACCAGCAAGCCCCCTAAGCAGATTTCTGGGGCCAGGCTGGCCCACAGGTGGCCATGCAGAGCTAGTATGCTGCAAGAGATGAATAATTGATGCATGGAGTGGAATTACGGCTGTGGGTTCTGGTCCCTCCCACAGCTGCACCTGTCCTGGGGAGCACTGTTCTCAGGAAGCACACTCCTGCCAGTTTGCACAGGATCGCCTTATTGCTATGCACACATTTGCATACTCAATATCAGGTTCAAATGTGTTCACACAGACAGGATTAATTAACATGACCTGGAAACCTGTGTGTGGAGCTGGAGGCGGCGGAGGGAGGGCTCCCCTTGCAGCAGGGCTGAGAAAGCCCCAGCAACTCTCTTCCCCCAACTCTAACGAGGCAGGCAAAGGGACCCAGCTCCTGAGACAGAAGCTGTCCTACATCTGACACCCCAACGTCCAAGCTGCAACTCAGTGAGCAAATGTCTCCATTTGGGGTTGGGAGGGTGGAGACACTAAACAAGCAAACAGACAAAAAAATCCCCAGAGAAATTATACAGGGTGCATGTGGCAATAGGAACAAGGATGGAGTAGGGTACAACGGATGCCTAAGGAATTCAGGATGTTCAGGGGGACTTTCCTGCACGCCTGGTCCTATAATCTAGTCTATATGTTGTTATTTGACAATAACACTGGATACTAGGACAGGTGGTTGAGAACGTCGCATAATTGTCACACCAGCTCAGTCACAATGAATTCTTAGCTGGGCACTTCATGAAGAAGTAAATGGAGGCAGTGGTTCTCAAGGCTCCCCAACTCTCTCTCCCCGCCCTCTCTCGTGTGGGATAAGGTGAAGATGAGCTATTATGGTATAAAGTGCACCTTGAAAAGCAGAGGGTCACCCGGTTCTGTAACCTCCGTCCACCTTTTTGTCTAAGCTTGGGTCGATTCCTAAAATCTGAAACAGCGTGTGATGGCACAGACCATTCACTGTTCACTAGGAAACCGAGTCACTGGAGAGTCCCCACACATGCAGCCAGGGGCCTGCAGCACCTGCCAGCAGATCGGTTGTCATCTGGGGACCCAGGGAGTGACACTGAGAACTCTGGAGTCCTGTAGGTTCTTGGCTCCCCCAAGCCCAGAGTGCTGGCAGGAGATGCCATACAGGAATCAGGGGAGATAGCAGGCTCACACTGAACCTTCACTGGATTCTCATCCTGCTCTTGGCTATCCTCTCCCTACAATGGACATCTCTGGGGACAGTCTCTGCACCAGAGATCCAAGCCTGAGCCCTGACAAGGGCATCCAGGTGAAAGGGGCATCTCCAACTCACCAGCAGGGTGGATTCCAGGTGTTCCTACAAGGTCCCCCTGCCCCCGAGTCACAAACACCCCTGATTGTCTTTGGAGGAAGATTACTCTTGGACTGAAGAGTGAATTTAAGAATGGGGAGAATTCAGACTGCCCTCTGGCCACAGGCAGGCAGTCCCTCCCCTGAGGAGAGTACGTTCTCATGTGTGATGGCTCCTGTTTTACTCCACCCTGCTGTGGACTGTAGAATGAACTCTTACTCCAGCCATCCTGCTGCAGGACTGCAAATCAGCTTGTGATGGGGGGGGGGACAGTTGGGGGAGATGGGAAGAGACCTGACTGAAATATGATGACAGGAGCCCAACTATAAGGACGTCAGCGGAGCAGCCATGCGATAACGATTAGGACAATAAATTTACTAATAGCTGAAAGGAACTTAATCACAAAACCACAACGCCCTGGCCACTTCAGTGGGTGCCAGTTGCTTTCGCTTGTTTGACAGATTGTAAATAGCAGGTCGGCGCCATGGTGTTTGTGGGTAGACGCAGAAACACTTGCAGGGCTCTGGTACCGGTGCAGAGGGCTTGGGATGGGGTGGGGGGTGAGGCATTACAGACAGAAACCCACAGAGAGAGAAAGAGGGAGGGGAAGGAGGGGGAGGGGCAGGGCTGGGGGTAGACGGGGAGGGGGTGGGGCACTCTTGCCAGTTCAGCTCACTCCCTTCCTTAGCACGTTCTCCATTTACATCTGGAGCTGTAGGCAGGGTCGGCTTCATTCTGAAGGCTTAACAATGGAGTTCTAGCAGCGGCCCAAGGGCAGTGTGCTTTTAAAGAGCCTTGGAGTCTCAGGTGTGAGTGGGTAGCAGAAAGGTTTTGAGTTGCAGGGACTTGTGTTTGGTTTGGTCTAGCCCCTTCAGGCTCTGGCTCCCCAATATGTTTTGTGAGGGCTGCTAGTTACAGGTCATCCTTCACATACACCAGGCCTTGCGTCCAGACACGGGGAGTCCATTCCTGCAGCATTTTTGAAGGCAAGGACTCCCCTTATCCCTCCAGAAGATCAAAGACAATCATCAAAGGGACTCTGACAGCATCGCATGCTCAGCAAGACACTCCCTCTGGCTGGACGGGCTCCTTGTGCCTCCACTCTGCTTCAGTAGCCTGAGTTATGAGGGTGTAAAAGTCGACTTGTTTCTTCCTTCTTGAAATATTTGGTGGGGGGTGGGGGGGTGGGGGTGGGGTTGGATGGGGGCGTCAAACGATTTGTTTTGAAACCGGGTCCCTTTCTACAGCCCCTTTCTATGACTTCTTAGATGTCATGGGGAAGTTGCATCACTAAAGCCAGGGACCCCGTGGTACTTTTCAAATGTAGTAAGCTGACAGCACCCCTTATCCCCACCCCCCAGCACCCCACCACACACTTCTAGTTAAAATGCTCCCCTCACTTGGAATCTGGAGTCTTAAAGGCCAAGTTTGCTTGTGCTGAAACAACCCAGGAGGCCCCCTGAGGCTGGGCAGAGAGGGGGTGTGAGGAGCACTTGGCCTGTTTTGGAACGTGGACCTCATCAAGAAAGGTCTGTCTTCCCAAGTGGCCTCCAGGCCCTCAATAATTATGAGGAGAGTCGGTGGGACTGCCCCATCCCACGCAGGGTCCTGTGGATGGACAGCTGCCTCCTGGAGACAGATTGCAGCCTGTAATACTTCTGAGGTCAGGGACCCTCGGGCTACTCTGGTTTATTTGGGGTTTGAAGAGGATCTTTGGGGACCTGCATGGGATGGGACTTCACCTCGGCTCTTTGCTGAGCCACTTCTCTTAATAGCATGTTCATCTTCTCTTGCTAACCCAACAGAGCCAATTAAACCAATTCTTGGATCCCATTCCAGAGTCCGATTCAGTACGTTCAGGTTCTGGCACCAGGACAAGTGCCCATAGCATTTCCTCCAGGGCTCATGGCTCTCGACTTGTTATCGGTAGTGGGTTTATTTAAATTATTTCATTATTTTGTTCATATGGGTGTTTTGTCTGTGTGCCATGTGCATGCAGTGTCGGTGGACACCAGAAGGGAGCATCAGAGCTCCTGGGACTGTAGTTACAGACTGTTGTGAGCCTCCATGTGGGTGTTAGGGATTGAACTCTGGAAGACCCAGAAGTGCTCTTAGCCTGTGAGTTTTTGCTCTAGCCCCTGACTTACTGTTTTTTAATCACAAGTCATTGTGGCATTTCTTACCAAACAATTCTATCTTGAGGTTAACTAGAGGACTCTCAGATCCAAATCTACCCTAAGCTAAGGGTCATAGCATTTCCTGCTTATCTTCCAGTTGCGGCTTCTGCCCTCCATCTGTGGGAGCCTCACTCAGCACAAGTACCATCTATTATAAAATCCAGAGACTGTGTACACTGGGGCCATTCAGTTTGAAAAGTTCAAATGCACCCATAGACACTGAGTGCGATGAAACCCCATCTGTCCATCACAAACCTCTGATAATTTTCAACTGGTAACCAAGCGTTTCTTTTACATCCCAGTGGAGTCCAGAGTCTAGGTAGCCGATGCCTTTTTACCAGTGAGATGCCGATAGCACTTAAATCATAAGTCCGTAAGTCGGAGGTTCCCCTTTGAAGGCGTTGTTCCCTTCTCCACCACCTTCGCACCCAAGATTATCTGTGGACATTATCTGTGGACATTCTTGTTTCAACTGAGTGTTGGTGTCACTAGTGGTCTCTAGTGGGCAGAGTTAGGGACACAGGACAACCCTTGAAAGGAAGGGTCTAACTGCATCCGGTGGTGGTACTGAGGCTGCACGCAGGATGGAAACAAATGTTTTTCAAGTAAGGGTTCCTAGGGAAATAGCTTTAAAGCGCTCCCATATCCCATTGCATTTATAACAGTAGCAAAATCACAGCTATGAAGTGGCAACAAAGTAACCTTACCGTGGGGTCACTACAACAACGGTCTCAGCATTAGGAAGGTTGAGAACCACTGCTTTAAAAAACAAACAAACAAAAAAACCCACCTCATTTTCAAGTCAAAGACTCTTCAGAGTATCACAGACAGGAGGTTTAGTGCACCCGGGCACCCACTCGAGAACATGGAGAAGGAGCTAGCTGCAGGATAGTACCTGGGTGGGAGAAATACGTGCTTTTTGTTTTTGAGACAGGGTTTTCAAGTAGCCCAGGCTGGCCTCAACTTATTATATAGCCAGGGATGACCTCGAACTTCTGGCCTTTCTGCCTTTGCCTCTCAAGTGCTGGGATCCCAGACGTGCACCGCCATGCCTCATGTATGTGAGCTGGGGACGGAGGCAGGGCTTCAGGCACACTGGGTAAACATCTACCAGCTGAGCTACATCCCAGCCCAGGGCTTATACTTCAAGCAGACCTTACCTCCTTAAAGCACATTTGAACCATGCAACATGAATGCCAAGGATCAGAAAACAAAACTCTTATTCAAAGAAAACATTTTCTAGAAGGTTGCTTTGGGAGCCCAGGAAGACCATCCCAACAAGTTCTTCTGAGTGCCAGAGCCCAGCAGACACAGGGGTGGGGGTGTTCAGCTGAGACCTGGCTATTACGGGAATCAGAAACACGTGGGAGCCGGTACAGCTGACTCCACGTGATGGATGGATTGTGGGAGAGGGATATTAAATGTGATGGTCCCCAGGCCAAGCCTCTGACACTAATAAGCTCTAACTCCAGAGAGCAGGTCCCCTAGGCCAGGCGCTGATGTGGTTAGGCAGTAGACCAAGGACAGTTGGGAAGGGCATGGGCAAAGGAAGACTGGCCACCAGACCCTAGCTGGAGTTCTACATCTGTCTGCCTGCAGCCATGCACCCCAGGAGGCCACTTAGCCTCCACCTGATCATGGCTTTAATGAGTTGTGAATGGCAGCAGAAGTGGGGAGAGCCCCTTGCACCTGACCAGGCACCTCCATCTCCAAAGTCCCCAGGGCAGCCACAGTCCTAGGGAGGAGAAACTTCAGCTCCCCTGCATGAGTTCACAGGTCACCAGGGTTGGCTCTGAGCCTCCCAGCCATTTTCTGCCTTCCCACCTCGAGTCTCTAGTTCCCTCTCATTTGCTAGGCTTCCTCTATCTGGGAACTCTGCAAGAGCTGTTCTTTCTACTGGATGGACTTCTTCCATCTCACTACCTCAGCCTGACCCTGACCCTGACACACCCTACCCCACCTCATCCCATCAGGTAGCACCCCTGGCTCTCTTGCAGGTGGAAGCCCTGAGATTGTCTGCCAACTGAGGGGCCCGGAAAGCAAAGCAGATGTGAAACCTGGCCCTGGGTACCCTTCTCTTGCTTTTGCAAGAGGTGTGAGGTCCTTTGTGTAACCAGCTCTGTAGCAGCCAGAATGCGAACTTGGGGGGCAGCCTAGCCAAGCTCAGTATTCCCTGCTCTTCCTTCCCTTTGTTTGGAGAACACTAGGCTGAGCAGGAGAGGTGCCAGGGTTGCTCTTCTGCAAAGGCAAGGCCTCCTTGACCACAGTGAGCGAAGCCTGCCCAGCTGTTCTTTATCGATGCTCCCACGACACCTGGGCTTGTTCCAGTTACTGACTAGTTCAAGATGTTGGCTTTTCTCTATGTCTGGTGTCCAGATAGGCTGTGAGCAACTTAAGATGGAGGACTGTGGCTTTCTTCGCCCCCTGTTTACAGACTCAGCACAATGCCTGGAGCATAGAGACACTCAACAAATGTGCACGGAACAGGCTCCTATTGGTCACTGGTCCTCGGTGCTGGTCACTCCTCCTCAGTGCTGGTCACTGGTCCTCAGTGCTGGTCACTCATCCTCGGTGCTGGTCACTGGTCCTCCATTGCACAGGGATAATTTCTATGGTTTATTGTTTTTTTCACTTGTCTGTCTTGCTATGATTTCTGTCAGCAAGAGCACACATGGAAACTGAGATGAAGTTTCTCAAGCAGAGTGTTACACTCCTTCAGGTGTCTCTTACACTGGACACATGAGTGGACGCACACACATCTCAACTACCGAGGATCTCATTGAAGCCCAAAGTGGCAGGCATGTAAGAAAGGGCTATAAGTTGGGAAAGTCATTGGTGTTGATGAAAGTTAAATTGATGAAAAGTAGCAAGCTGATCCTAAGGAAGACAAACTACCCTCAGGGTGCAGAGGCCATGCTGGGCCTTAGACCAGGACAGATGCACAGCCATTTCAAGAAAGCATACAAGACAGCACAGGGAGCCCCACAGGACACTTCTCTTTTGCTCACTTTCCACAGACACTAAGCCTTCTCTCTCAAAGGCCCAGAGGAAGCACAATGGGTCATGGAGGCAGCTTCTGTCTGTGAGCCTTACACAAGACTATCACCTGCAGAGTCCCCCAGGAACAACCCTGCAGACCCAGGACCCCAGCTTCCGGTTAGAAGACTCTTTGGAGCTCTCATTTCTGTTCCCACCACATAGAGCCCAGAGTTTGTTATGGTGGCCCTGCATCTGTGAACACAGAGACTCCAAGGCCTGGTTGAACTCATCTGGGTAGCTCTGTTGGGTGGAAAGAGGACCCTGTGGACCCAGTCCTGCCCTCAGTAGCAGACTTTGGTCGCCCGTCTTACCTGCGTGTGCCCTTCAGGCTCAAACACTGATTCGATGTTGGTACTGGGTATTAGACATCGACTGGACACACCCACCACAAATCAGAGCGTGACAGTGCTGGTTAGAGAGGAGGGTGCTGGTGGCAGGTTTTCTGAGCTCACTATGAAGCACCTTAGCAGGGGAGAAAGAAGGTTAGCGGAAAGACCCCAAATGTCCGAGGCTGTAGGGCTATAATTAGGGACAGATTTTTGACATAAAAAAAATTACCAAGTAGGGCTGGAGACTCAGCTCAGTAGCAGAGCATCTGCGTACCATGTGTGAGGTCCTGGGTTCGAATCCCCAGCACCGCAAGAAAATAAACCAATAAGCAAACAAAGACGCAAAGGAAAGCAAGGCAAAGTTCATGATATTGGAGATGAGATGCGTCAGTTCGAGCGAGGCTGTCCTGGCCCCCACTCCCCACCGTTCTGGTGGCTGACAGCCATCCTTCGTGGCTGCTGTTCTAATCATTTTAAAGGACTGTTGAGGGCTGGAGGAAGTGGGGCAGGAGGCAGTCTCACGTGAGATTTCTACAGTTTGCAAATGGTAAAAAAAAAGGGGGGGCCGTGATAAAGTTCCCTCATCCGTCAGTCATCCACCCCCAAACATTTGCATCTAATTACACTGGCACTGAGGCATGAGGTATTCCTGTGAGCCGCCAAGTGCAGGAAGGCGAGGAGGTAGCTCTAAAACACAGTCAGGAGAAGAAAAACGCTCCTGCGTAATAAAAAAGCTACGGAGCTGGCCACTGCTTCCCTCAGCAGAAAAGCATCCAGCTCGGCTTTTAAAAAATAGGGAAATAAAAGGAGAGGGTGACAGTTGTTCCAAAGCTGACTGTGAGCAGGGGAGTGGCCCTTTTGAGTCCCTGTCCTCACTCTAAGGTTCCCCATGATAGAGAGGCTGAGTTCAGGGAGCCAACGTGGGGTACTTGGCATCCATTCATAGCTAAGCCTCTGTTGACTTGAAATCCTGAATGGGTCCTAAGGTGTTTGCAGAAGTTTGCCTGAGTGGTCACCATCTGGGACCTAGAGATGACTGTGGTTGGGTTGGAGTGAGACTTGTACCTGAAGCCCTCAAAATCAACTTTGGTTTTGACTAACTGGAAGGAAGTCAAATGTGACTCCTTCAAGACAAAAATGGGAAGGGCCACTGTAGTTTCTGAAATGAAGGGGTCTCAATGCCAAGCCCTCCCTAAGACAAGACACTCTCTGCATCATTTCTACCCAGGCTACTTTGCAACGCTGAGCTAGCATGCCTTTGCAGTTGGGTTTCCCCGTGCAGTGTTTAAAATGCGCGAGACCTGTGCATGCTCAGCCGCATTGTCATTCTCTTCTCTAGATAGCTTAGCTGTTACTACCCTCATGGGGATAAGCAGCTGCTGCCCTCGGTGGTCCCCCTGGTCGAACCCAGGCAGGATGCCTGTCAATGGATCTCACCTGTTTAGTGTGAAGGTAGAGTAAGAAGCAGAGCTGAGCTGTTAACTGCAACCCACCCCGACCCCAGTGACCAACTTCCACCTACCTGCTAAGCCCCATCTCCCAGAGATTCCACAGCCCCCAGAAGGTACCCAGCCAGGGACCAACCCTTCAAACACACAAGCCTGTGGAAAATTTGACAGCCAAAGCATAACAGCCATAATCTAAAGAGCCACACACAGTACGCAGGAGGAATCAGAACTCGGTTATGAGTGGTCCATTCCCTTACCACTTAAGACGCTCACAAGCTACATGCTGTCTTCACAGATGGGCTAAGTGAGGCACAGAGAAGTTAGGCAACTTTCTCAAAGTTGCACAGCAGAGACTCTAAGGTCAGAGGGTGTTTTGTTGTTGTCTGTTTGTTTTTTGAGAGGGGGTCTTCTGCATCCCAGTCTGGCCTCCAGCTCTTTATGGAGCTGAAGACGGCCGTGAACTTCTGATCCTCCTGCCTCCATCTTCTGGTGCTGGGATTCCCAGCATGCTCCTTGCCTGGTATTGCCTGGTGCTGCCTGGTGTTGCCTGGTGCTGTGGGAAGAACCCAGAGCACCGTGCATGCTAGGCGAGTGCTCTGTCAGCTGAGCTCCATCCTGGCCCAGTGTTCTGGGGTTTGAGCCCAACATCACACTGTGGCCAGCAGCACCAGCCTCTAGATGTCTTCTAAAACTAAATTTTCTGTTCCTCAGGGGCAAAGGCGTTCTGTAGATTTCCTGAGCAGGGCATATATATCATCATGCTTCACGCACACTGTGTTCTACCTCTCTCCACGGCACCCAGAGGCCCAGAAGATTTGATGCCACCCCTGCCCAGTCCCGTGACAATGTTCAAGATGCTCCCAAACCTGTCGCCTATGTCATACCTCCTCAAATCCAATGCTCATGGAACGATTTCCCTAGTCCCCGGGCATCTCTAATTCTAAACTTCCATGGGCACCTGTGGAAGAAAAGGTAGATACCTACAATTCTGTCCAACTGTGAGTGTTTTCAGGGGGTCACTTTTCCCGAATTGTAACTCTTGCAGGCTCTGGACACTGCTTTTCCAGTGAGCAGAATGTGTTAGGAAGGGCTTGGAGTGGATTGTCGTGCCACAGGCTAACCCCACCTTGACTCTCACAGAAGTCCCTGGAAAACACAGAACACAGAGGCCCTACGTGGAAGGACACGCCAGGACTGGAATCAGCCCTGGGGAGAACCAGACTGCACCCCAGTCCCACATGGAGTGCACGGTTACATGCTTCAAAACAGAACTTATCAGTGATTTAGTCTCATTAAGTTGTAAGAAAACAGGCAGCTTGGGCCAAGGCTGTAAGTTTCTTCAGTGTCCGTTCTTTGCCAATGTTTTGTAAAACCAAAGAGTGCAGGAGTCTGCAGGGGCTTGCCTCACTGATGGATGGATGTGGAGTTTGTGGGGGAACTTTTCCAAGCCGTCTGGAAAGCCAGCTCATTAGGCCTCCAGGCAGCTGCTCTCTTTCCCGTGGGATGGCTGGTCAGCGGGTGTGAAGGACGATCTCCACAGACAGCTGGGTCCCACCTACCACTCTGAGTTTTACAGGAGGCTTCTGAGACTGAGAGTGGGGACAGACAGACGGCAATCCTGGGCTTTCTGCACGTCAGTGCGTGAGTGCGTGCGTGCGTGCGTGCGTGTGTGTGTGTGTGTGTGTGTGTGTGTGTGTGTGTGTGTGTGTGTGTATGAGCACCCCTTCCCTGGCACACTTTGTGCACAGATAATCTGACACAGTCTGTATTTTGGGATAAAGAATTATTAAATGAAACTATCCCTTTGGTCAGTTTCCATCCAGTTTTATCCCCAAAGAAGCCAGTCTGTGAATATTAGCTCCAAACTGCAGCCTCTTACCAAAGACTCTTCACATGGGTCTAGGCTGGCTGGCCAGTGGTGACTAATTTCATGACTTCACTTCCAAATGCTGAGGTGCCCCCCTGACTGACTGGCTGGCAGATGTCAGTGGCACTGCTGGTCACCTCGGGGACCCTTCCATCTTGAGATGCATAGTGCTCGGGCACAGGGTCATGTCAGTCACCTCTCTGGGGTCTCCAATTGATCAAGTGTGAACTCCAGAACATTCTAGAAACACTGCTGTAAGTCAGATCGCCTAAGGTCAGAAGTGGTCCAGAGCAGGCAGGTCTACATTGTGAGACTCAAGTGCCTGCTGCTGCTGCCTGATGCAGCTGCCTGGGGCGGCTGTGGAGTCAGCCTCTCATGCCTGGTTCCCGTGACTTACCAGGTATTTTCTCAAAGCAATGGGAAAGTAACTAATAGGCATCTTCTACTGAATTCCTTCCTTTTGTGGTAAAGATATTCAATATGAGATTTGCCAAAAATCTAATTAATCATTAAAAGCATTGCTAACTAGAGATACAACATTCAGCTCTCCAGGACACAATTGTCTTAGAGCTTTCTGTCTTTCTTTCTTTCTTTCTTTCTTTCTTTCTTTCTTTCTTTCTTTCTTTCTTTCTTCCTTTCTTTCTTTTCGAGACAGGGTTTCTCTGTTTAGCTTTGGAGCCTATCCTGGAACTAGTTCTGTAGACCAGGCTGGCCTCGAACTCACAGAGATCCACCTGCCTCTGCCTCCTGAGTGCTGGGATTAAAAGCATGTGCCACCAATGCCTGGCTCCAGACCTAGAATTTTCTGTGTATCAAATATCAACAGTCCTTCCCCAGCTCCCCCACTGTGAAACATTCTGTGAATTTCACTGTATCAAAAAACCCTGTAAGTGAGATCATTTGATGTTCGTTTTTCTGTGATGATCTCATTTCACCTGGCACAATGCCCCACAATGATCCACCCACGTCATCACCCATGGCGAGTTTCCTCCCAGATTTGAGTAGGAGCCCACCGTGTGTAGGCACACTTTCCTTGTCTATTTGAGTAGGAGCCCACCGTGTGTAGGCACACTTTCCTTATCTATTTGAGTAGGAGCCCACTGTGTAGGCACACTTTCCTTATCTATTTGAGTAGGAGCCCACTGTGTGTAGGCACACTTTCCTTATCTATTTGTCCACTGGTGGGTGGGCATTCAGGTTGCCTCCACATTATGGCTGTGGTGAACGACGTTGTAATAAACACCGGACCGAGAACATTCCTTTGGCGTCCTTATTTCAGTTCTTTTGGATAAACACCCTGAAGTAGAATGGCTGGGTCATACGTAAAAGTCTTTGTCTTTCTCGAGGAACCTCCACAATGTTTTCCGTATTTCTGCAGAAACTCTAGTGCTCTCCTTGTCTCTCGTGTCATTTCATCTTCTCAAGGTGAGCTGGTTAGTTTTTGTCAACTTGATACAAACTAGAGTCTGGTGGGATTGGCCTGTGGCATTATCTTGATTAATGACTGGCTGGAAGAGTGAAGCCCACTGTGGGCAGTGCCACTCCTGGGCGGGGTTCTGGGCTATGTAAGAAAGCAGGCTGAGAAGCCACGAGGAGCAAGCCAGTCAGTAGTTGCTCCAAGGTTCCTGCTTGAGCCCCTGCCCTGACTTCCCTCCTTGATTTACTGCGATGAAAATGTGTAAGCCAAATAAACTCTTTCCTCCCCAAGCTGATTTTGGTCGGTGTTTTATCGCAGCAACAGAAAGTGATTAGGACACAACTCTAATCACACGGGCTATACTTTTCCCGCACCCTCAGCAGCACTTTTGGGTCTTGGTTGTCGCCATCTTCTCACTGCCGTTTTGACTTGCATCTTCCTGATTAACGATTCTGACCACTGTTCATATGCCCGTTGCACATTTATTTGTTAGAAATGTCTGCTCAATTGTTTTTGTTCTTCATGCACCAAATCAGGTCTTCTTTATAGAGTTGAAGGGGTTCCTTCTATGCTTTGTATATTAGCCCCTTGTGGGCATACGGTTTGCATGTTTCTTCCCACCCCCACCCCCATTGCTCCCAATTCTTGTCTCTTTTCCCCATGGCTGTGTGGAACCTATCTAGTTGACAGAATCACATTTATTTGTTTTGGTGGCACAGCTGAGGCAAATGCCATGGTTTCATCCCCGTGTTTGCTGCTATGTGTTGCATGGGATGAGTCTTTAAATCCTTTTGAGCTGATTTTTGCATGTGGAAGACCCATCTGTCTGTCTGTTCATCTGTGTGTCTCTGACTTTCTTTATAGATTATCACTTCTGTCCGTAGGTCTATATGTCTCTCTTTATACCACAACTGCACTGTTCTAACTAGCGTAGGTTTTGTGATTTGTTTGGAGGAGATACAGATAATGGCCTATTTACCACCACCACCCCCAAGCAGGGCATCAACAACACGCCAAAGTATGATTCTGCCTGAGCCTTGCTTGGTAAACCAAGAGTTTAATTGGGATGGCTGACAGGAACAGGGGTGAGGGTTCCAGACAGGAGCATGGGTGAGGATAACATACAGTAACATGGGTGAGCGTTGTTATACACAGGAGCAGGGTGAAGTTGTATGTAGGAACATGGATGTTTACATACAGGAATGTGGGCAGCGGTGACGCTGCTAAGCACTGAGGGGTTGCCTCCCTTCCCAGCGGTATTGACTACTCATGTGTTCTTGGGGAGGAAAGCGCCCTGGGTGCCTCACCAACCTCCTGCTCCTTACGAGAGGGGATGCTAGACCATCTCTGGAGAATTACAGCTGCTTCATTTCAGGACAGCACTGGCCACGTCCAGGCCAGGCCTCTCTCTCTCTCTCTCTCTCTCTCTCTCTCTCTCTCTCTCTCTCTCTCTCTCTGGCATACTCATTGTTTCCATGTAGACTTTAGTATTATTTTTTAATTCCTGAAGAAAATAACATTTTGGGAGATCACCATTCATATACCTGAAGGAAGGTAGATAAAGAACATTTGAATGTAGGAACATGATTCCAGAACAAACTGGTTGAAACAGGCAGATCTCTGTCTCTGGTCCCACTGCTGGGGCAGGGACAGCAACCGTGGCCTTCTGCTGTGTGACTTCATCAGTTGGCTCAGCTTCTGCTTTGTATTGGTCTTATCTACTTAGGCAACTCTCCCATCTTTACTGTGTCTGTCATTAAGCATGGCACAGCTACCCTTCGGATGGCAATGTCCTACTCTTCCCCCACCCCGCCCAAGGTGGTGTCTGGGTAGGTGGAGGCTGGGGGGAACTAATGTGCCCCAGGCATTAGGAAAGGCAACCAGAGACAAGGACAGTGACGAGCACAGTGTTGGGTGCTCCCCTCCGAGGTAGCGTTGAGCAGATAGAGCTGCTGCCAATGTCTGTTGCCCCTGCAGACAGCACACTATGACCCCCTTCTGACCCCCTTCTCCTCAGCACACACCTTTCCCGCTCCAATCTCAGCCCAGAGAGGCACAGTGAGGCCCACAGACTGCTGGAAAGGGCCAGGTGTGACTCCCTCCTTTCTTCAGAGTGTAACTTGACGGGTTAGCCCTCTGAGCCTGGCTCCTTTCCAGGTTCATTGTCTGGCTGCAAAGCCCCATTTGTCAACTCAGAAGCAGAATGCCATCTTCCATGGTCCTCATATTCTGGCTACACCGTGTTGGCCCTTTAGCTCTAGTGCCTGTACTTGTTGGTTCAACCAACCACAGGTGGAAAGGATTTGAAAGAAAGTCACATCTGTCAAACACGAATAGACTTTTCTCTTGCTTAATATTTATATTTACATAATGTTTACATTGTATTACAAGTAATCTAGAGGTGATTTACATATATGGTGGGATATGTGTAGGCTCTGCGGAGATACTGCATTTTATTCCAGGGTCTTGAGCACCTGGTCCATTTCAGTTGTTAACATGATACAATATAGACTTGCTTAGGAAGAGAATCTCAGTGAGGAGTTGTCTAGATGAGGTTAGCTGTGGGTGTGTCTGTAATGGACTGTCTTGATTGCATTAATTGATGGGGAAAAAACCCAGCCTAGTGTGGGTGGCATCATCCCTTAGGCAGGGTCCTTGATTGTATAGGTGGAGAGATGGGCTGGGCACAAGTACACATGCCTGTGTTTGCTCTCTTTCTGCTCTTGGCTGTGACGTGACTAGCTGATGAGGTCCCTGCATCAAATTCCCTGAAACGATGGACTGTGACCTGGCACCGTAGCCACAAGCACCTCTTCTCTGAGTTGCTCTTGTCAGGATATTTCATCATAGTGGCAGGGAAAGCACTCTCGTCAGTGTCTTTGACAGTCCCTGGAGTCAGCTGACGTGTAAGGAATGACCTCACGTCAAGGAAACAGAGTCCCCTGGGAGACAGGAGCAGGGTGGGTTGCTGGAGAGAAGAGGGAGATCTGGGAGAAGAGGCCTTTCAGAAACCAGGGCAGGAGGGTGGGGTGAACCTACCTAGTGTCCCCCACTAAAACCACCTGAGTCACTAGGAGGACATAAGGCAGGAAGTCATCAGAAAGAAAGAGGCGGGCCCACAGGAAGTAGGAAGCCAGGACTGAACATTCATCCTGTAATTCTGTTTCCAGCATGTTGTTCAGCCACATGCTAGGCTAGGCCTCTTTCTGCCAAAGAAGAGGACACCCAGCCCCCACTGTGAACAGCCCGCCCTTTGTCCGCCCGCCGGCTCTCCACCATGGATAGCTTCCAGCCTGTGTGTCTCTTTGGATTTAGTGCTGCCCCGTCAATTTTATCACAAGTGATGACCTACAGTCCCTAAAGAATGCTTTTGCCCTTATCTCTAAAATATCCCCGACCCCCTACCCAGGCTGCGCTCTCTCTCCCATGAACAAATTACACCTGGCCTCTGTCCACCTGGGCGGCAGACAGTGAGCATTTGGCATGGGGACATGGCTTGTCTCCACACAGTCTGTTTGTCGAGGAGTATAGTTTTGCGGTGAGCCCACCGGCCTGGGAATCCTAATAACCCTGGATTCGTGGGCAATTTGGGGTGAGTTATTTGTTTCTGTTCTTCACGTAGCTTTTCTGTAGAATGAGGAGAACGTTATAAATATAGTGCGGCTTTGCAGCCATAACAAAATGATGGGAATGAAAGTGGCCACCTCTACCTAACAATGGACTTGGGTGCCGCCAAAGAATGCAGAGCGAAACGTTATCATTCTCCAGGGCAGTCGAGTTTCATAAAGAACCTTGTGTTTTAGTGACTCATTTAGGGGAGAATATACGTGTAATATGTGCATATATACATATGAAATAAAGAGAGAAATGAGCTGTGGCAGTCAGGGGCGGGCAGGTTACATTCTCTGTGGTCGTTAGAGTCAGGGAAGCCCCACGATGGCTGGCAAAGTGAACCACAGAGACCTCTGAAGGGCTCCATCTAGGTAGGCCTGGTGACAGGGACTGTGGATAGAATACTGAAGCCAGAGCATTTCCATGCATCATTGGGGCTTTATATCCTAAATCGATGTGTAAAATGCCCGCTCTGGTTTAGGCTACCCCACTAGGCATGTCGGCTGGCTTCCTTGCTCTGGAGCCGTCTCCTAATAACCCAGCACACAAAACAGGCCTTTCTTCTCTGAAGCTGCAAGTCCATGTGCTATAAACACGGGTCTGAGGTTGGAATATTGAATTCCAGGAATATCAACAATCTGTCTTACCCCATTAATCAGAGATTTATGATCGCTCCAGTCTGAGGAACCCTGGGGCCGACGTTGATAATTCCCTGTCAAGGAGAGATGTAATCATCCCGACATGTGCTTAAAGAGGCCTTTCCCCCTTGTTGATTTTATGTAGGAAATGATTACCAGGGAAATGTTGGCTCGCTCAGGGGTTCTGTGGCTTTGGGAGGAGGCCTGGGACTGGGGATGGTGGGGATGTGTGATGCACAAAGCCCCTCGGACAGGGCTCGCCAAGAGAAGTGCAGCGATTTTCTGGGCAAGGCCACCACGTGATGGTCTGTCCCAAAGCAGCAAAAGGAACAATCAGCCGCCAGGTTCCCGCCTCTCTCCCAGGTGCCATTATGCCATACTTGGATTACGTTATCAAGAGACGAGTGTGGGTTCCACTCTGACCCCCAAGACCTTAAGATATAGGAAGTCCAGTTGGTGACCTACAGCTCATTCTTTTGGCCTCTTTGGCCCAGGCTCGCTCTATCTCAGTCCTGTGGGGTTTGCAACCCCCACAGAACTAATAAACTAGATTGGGAGACTACCCCTGTGACAACAAAGCCAGACACCGAAGGTGCTGACTCTCCTCCAGTTATTTAGTGTTGACTCTCAGGCTGCAGAAGGTTCTGAATCCCCCATGCCCAATCCTCAAAAGCTCAGGTCTCTGTAGTAGAAAATGATACTATTTGCATCTCCTTCCCACACGTCCTTCAATGCACTTTAAATCATTTTTAAACGACTTATGATACCTAACAGGATACAGATGCCATGTAAGTTGTCGTCAGACTGGTTGTTTGGGGATGGTGACAAGATAAGTCAGCGTGTGCTTGGCATAGATGCAATTCTGTTTTGAATATTTTTGAT
This sequence comes from Cricetulus griseus, assembly GCF_003668045.3. NCBI lineage: Eukaryota > Metazoa > Chordata > Mammalia > Rodentia > Cricetidae > Cricetulus > Cricetulus griseus. The sequence continues at coordinate 3,825,882 of NC_048597.1, read as the reverse complement.
GCGGTTGGTTGAGTCTGTGGATACACAAAGTCTAGATCCAGAGTGCTGGCCATGTAACAAGTTTTCCACCACAGAAATCTGGTTTGTGTCAAGAAAGATGCATGTTTTCCCAGGCTGGTGTAATCACCTCGCACTGTGCTTAGACTTGTGCTCGAGGATGCAAGCTCCTGAGAACTGCCAACTATGCCTAGGCCAAGGAAAATCCACAAATTAACGGCCTAACTTAAAGGCCTTTGGATGGAGCAACCGCTGAGAGGAATTCTCATGCCTCTGAGTGATCCATAGGGTCAGAAGCACCAGAAAAGCCTATTCCAGTATTTGGAGGAGTGGTTTCAGATCCTGCGTTCATACTGAAGGGAGCTGGTGTTGAGTCACTCCAGATCCCTTCCAAGGAAGGTGAGGTTATGTGTGTGCAGTGTGTGAGTGTGCGTGTGAGAGTGTGCATGTGTGCACTGTGTGTGTGTGAGTGTGCATGTGTGCACTGTGTGTGTGAGTGTGCATGTGTGCACTGTGTGTGTGTGAGTGTGCAGTGTGTGCACTGTGTGTGTGAGTGTGCATGTGTGCACTGTGTGTGTGTGAGTGTGCTTGTGTGCACTGTGTGTGTGAGTGTGCATGTGTGCACTGTGTGTGTGAGTGTGCATGTGTGCACTGTGTGTGAGTGTGCGAGTGTGCGTGTGAGAGTGTGCAGTGTGTGAGTATGCATGTGAGTGTGCATGTGAGAGTGTGTGTGCGGTGTGTGAGTGTGCGTGTGAGTGTGCGTGTGATGTGAGCGTGCATGTGGGTGAACACGCACACGTGTTACCAGAGGTTGATGTCGGATGTCTCCCTCCATTGTTCTCCATCTTATCTTTTGGTGCAGGCTCTCTCACATAACCTGGAGTGCATCAGTTCAGAGGAGCTGGTCTGGCAGCTGGCTTTGGCTTGTGAGAGCTGTAACGGCAAGTGGCTCACTGTGCACGTCCAGCGTTTATGTGGGTTCTTTGGATCTGAATTCCAGTCCTCACACACAGCCAATGCTTTAACCCCTGAGCCCCAAAATGTGCTGTTGTAAGCCACAGAAGCACAGGTTTAAGAGATGACGTGTGCACTGGGTACTACAACTGTGTCTTTGCCACTAAGTGCGGAAGAGCAATTACAGTGGGAGCCATGGCATAGGACTGAACTGTTAGACTGTTAGACTCCTTGGCAGGAGTCCTTTCTCTCCTACCGTGTGGGTTTGGGGAGCTGAACTCAGGTCATCAGGCTTGGCACCTTTACCCAGTGAGCCCTCTCACCAGCCCAGAAATAGGAGGCGTTTTTAACAGTGCATGTCCCCTTCTGATTTGTAAGGCTTGGCCAAGTATCACCCACACTGAATCACAACCCAGCTATCTCTCCTCTGCTTTTACAGATCTTCCCTGTGACTTTCCTGAGAAACCCGGCTTTTGTAAGGAGTCTGGGCGGGAGTTGGGCTCCTGGGGCTGCTTGGTTCCTGCTGCTCCTGCAACAGTCCCTCCCAACTATAATTTATAAATGCTTCACGGGATGGTTTCTGTGGCCTCAACTAGATTCCTTCCTGATGTAGGCACCAGTAGGTCACCATCTGCAAAACCATCTTCTAGGTCTTAGCCTGGTCAAGCCTCCAGAGCCTTCATGTGGTGCCCCTTCACTCCAGCCCTACCCTCCCTCCAAATTAACTCTCACGGCCAGGTGGCACTCCACGCCAGTGGACCCGGGTGACATGCCAGCCCAATGAATTTTGCTGAAGCTTTGGGGTTTGGGATCATAAGCCAGGGGCCTGACAGTGATGGGTGAACAACATCAGAAGAGAGGAATCTCTTGCAGCCACTGGACCAATAATAAATTCAGGAGCTCCTGGGAACATGAACATTGAGATAAAAGACCAGCGTGAATACTGAAGATGCCAGAGGCGCATTTCCCAGAATGTATCTTCAGCTCACTGAGGGATGATCGCCAGCTCTGGACCTCATCAACCACATCATACGTCAAAGTCTCACAGAAAGACAGCCTGACATCCAGGACTCACCGACAGTTAGTCAGCTTGATGGGAGAAGCCAACCCAGCTCAAGCCGGATCGTGGAGGGCATCCACACTCACGAGGAGTTCCTGCCTAGAACTTGGGTCCAGTTTCTTCCTCTGTTTGCTTCACAGTACACCCAGGGAAGGAAGAGCTGATGTAGACAAGCAATAATTCTCCCCACCACACAACTGCAGTTATGAGGTAGAAAAGGCTGGCGGGGCCCAAGAGTGCCAACAACAGCCCACTGCAAATTAACGGATGCTGAACACCACTCCTTGGGAGCGGAATTGGCTGGTTTCTGGCTATTGGTCTGAAGCACAGGGCACACAGGCATCGGAAGGCAACCACACAAGCCACTTCATTTAGGAGGACAACCATAGAAGGACCTGTGGGTGTGGCTGAACCATACGGCTTTGCCCTTTATCTCAATACCCTTGCTTGAAGTGCTTCTGAAACTGAGGGCAGTTCCCATTTTGCCCGCTGTGTCTCGCCTGTGGTCCACAAACATCCTTCGTGGCTCCTTTTAACATAAAATGTGTTCTTCCTTCGAGCCTGAAATTGCCCAGGCTCCATTCACTTCAGATCCCAGGGGCAGCTTACTGAGAGCAGTTAGAGTGAAATGGGCTCACCATTTAGTTTACAGAGGTGGAGAGGGAACCGAGACAGTCATAGGGTAAAGCAAAGCCACGGCATTTTCCCTCATTCTCCTCTCCTCCTCCTCCTCCTTCACTTCACTCAAAGGACATTTAACTACTGTGTGACAGCTCAAGGTGAGACGAGAGAGCTTTGGAAATCGGTCCTTGCCTCTGTCTCAGGAGCTCCCGTGTGATGGAGAGACAGGCAAGAGTGTATGTAGAAACAGGAGTGGGGGTGGGGAGACAAAAACTGTCCTTCTGCAACACTCCCTCAAGAAAGGCTGTCTTACTGGCTGAGGGGCACTTAGCTTTTGACCTGAAGCCACGCTGTCACCCAATGACAGAGGAGGAGGGTCTATGACTCAGCAATGCCCCTCGGTATGTGCCTTCTGTTAGGTGTATAGGGTATAGGCGGGAGGACAGAACTTGACATGAAGCTTCTGTCTGGGCTTCCCTGGAGCCCTGACACGTGATGCAGGGGTGGGGGTGGGCTGACTTAAACATAGTGGTCACTTGGGTGCCTTTGTCTGGTGGCTCTACAAACCTTAAAAATGAAAATACGAGTGAGAACAAAATCCATTACTCTCTACCTCTGGTCCTCTTTTCAAACATTCTCCCTGCAATTTTATTTATTTTGTGCGTGCGTGTGTGTGTGTGTGTGTGTGTGTGTGTGTGTGTGTGTGTGTGTGTGTGTGTGTGTGTGTGTAGATCAGAGAATAACTTGTTGGAGCCCATTATCTCCTTCCATCATCTGGGTCTCGGGATTGAACTCAGGTCATCAGGCTTGGCAGCAAACCATTACCCACTAAGCTACCTTGTTCGCCACTGTCATTTCTTTAAAATCTCAGGTACACTGTGGCAGTGTGCTGTTGCTGGACAGTTACCATTATGGCATTGCTGTCATTTAAATCCAAGAATCAATAGTAGGGGCAGGCAGCTACTGAAGATCAAATAAGGGGGTCAGGACATGCCAGGCAAGTACTCTATCTCTGAGCTACAGCCCAGCTCACAACAGCCACCACCTTACTTCATTAACCAACTTGGTTGATGCTTCTGTGATTGCTGAATTGAGTGGTTCTGTTCAACACTGCTTAGGGCTCTCTGTTTCCTGGTCTCCTAAGACTATCACAAGCCGGGCGCCAGCATGTGCCACTCCAGACAGAGCTCCACACCCCAGGATCCAGGCTCTCACCCAGGGTGATGCCCCAGGAATCAGGATCAGTCTTGGCTGGAAGGTTTCCAGGGGACTGAAGAGGAGCCGTCCATGTGGGAGTGAACTCAGACCCACCCACAGAGGAGATGGCGGCTCTTGGAAGGCACTGGCCTTTGGACGTTACCTCCAGGTGCCCTGATTGATGGAGACAGGCCCTGCCAGATTCCGTTCAGCAGACTGGAGATTCCAGGAGAGTGCTCAGACTGGGAGTGATATTTTCTTGGAGTGCCACCAGGGATTATGAAGAACTTTCCTCACCCCTACATGTCTAAGGTATGAAGGATAAAGGCCAATATATAGAAAACTGACGCGAAGGCACAGCGGTGGGTTACCCTGGGTAAAGTCTGAAGCATCAATTGTCTCACAGCTGGCTTCGCGCTCTCCCTAAAATGAGACAAGCCAGCTTTGGTGGCCTCCAGAGCACAGCAGGCTTTTTCCTACACTGTCCTCTTGACAGTTCTGTAACTGCATCCTGGAAAGCCTTTGTCCTCCTGGTGCCGATAGACTCTGGGCTTGTTCTAGAATTTTACTGCCCAGAGTTGGGTTTCTCTGGCTTGGTTTGGGGTCTCTGCAATTACAGGCCTGCTGTAACTGGAATCTGTGCAGGGGGCTTGTGTGGGTTGTGGCCACATGAACTGCCCGTGTTCTCCAAGAGCAGGGAGCACCTCCAGAGAGCTTGAGACCCCCCCCATCTCCCTCCTTTCTTCTCCCTCTGTCTTGAAACAGTCTCACTATGTAGTGCAGGTTGTCCTTGAACTTGCAATGCAGCCCAGGCTTGCCTAAAACCTCTGAACTTCCCATCTCCACTTCTTGAGTGCCAGACTGCAGCCTTCTGATTCAGGATAGTAAGGCCAGTGTGCATTTCACCATGGGTAACCCGCCATATAGAATCCTGTTTCCCTAACCACCAGGCTCCACAGCCCTCAGCAGCTCTTGGGGAAAGAAGAAATTAAAGAGGAGGACTTGATTTTCTTAGCATCCATCACGCTTAGGCACAGAAGCCAAGGGATCCATCACCTCAGTCAACCAATTTCATGGTAATAAATGGGTATCAGTGTTCTTGCTTATCAGGCTAAGAATTCTCAAGCCTGGCTATATTCCTCTCTCTCTAAGGCCAGAGTGCAGGGAATTAGATTTTTTAAATCTTGTTTTATGTATATGGGTATTTTGCATGAATATTTATGTGTGTCTGTGTGCCACTTGTATGCCTGTTGCCCATGGGGGCCAGAGGAGGATTCTGGAAACCCCAGAATTGGAGTTACAGATGGTTGTGAACCACCATGCGGGTGCTGGGAATTAAACTCAGGTCCTGTGGAAAAGCAGCCCGTGTTCTTAACTGCTGAGCCATCTTTCCAGCCCTAGATTTATTTTTAAGAACAAGAGTTTTTTGGAAAACTGTGATCCAAATTGTGTCTGGTGTCTGGAATTCTGACTAAAATCTTGACTGCACTACTGACTAAATGTGGCCTGGCAAATGACTAATCTAAGCCTCAGTTTCCTTGCCTGTGAAATGGATCTAGGGAAGAACCCAACTTCATCATTCATTCTGTGGGTGAGCTGAACAAACAGATGCATAGCAGTCACCAGGCTCATTTGTGGTGAACTGCAGATGGCCCCCAAATAACAGATATCACTGTGTCTAATCTTGTCTCCCCAGGTTCCATGCCCAAAGTGAGGATGCCACTTACCAAATGACAATCGGAAACTATCAAGACAGTGTCTACTACATCTGTGTGGAGTTACACTGTGGCAACTGGAGAACAAGTGAAAGTTACAGATGGTACAGTGTCAAAGGCATAACCCAGGGATGGGAATTATAAACAGAAAGCCGGCAGATCAGGTGGATCACACAAGTCCGGGTCATGCAGACGCCTACGGTGGTTTTGAGGACTTGCAGTTGAGATGAATGAGTGCTTTCAAGAGCTTTTTTCCTCTCTATAATTTACTCCATTGAAGCCGCCACCAAGACCACTACCTGGGCCAATGCTGATCAAACCTTTAGAAGAAAAGATACGCTAGTACTGTCAAAACAAGAACTCTTGTTTTGTTTTGTTGTTAGTTTATTTTAAATTACTCCTCTGTATCAGGAAAACTCTGCAGATCTACAAATATGTTGCTAGCCTTACATGAACTTAGCTAGGTCACACTGTGGAAAGACAAAACATAATAAGCAGTTGCATATTAATTACTTTTCTGTTTCTGTGATAAAATGCCATGACCAAGGCAACTAACTTACAGTAGGGGAAGTTTTTTTGGGTTTATGGCTCAGAGGTATAAAAGTCCACTGTGGCAGGAGGGCAGGCGGTAGGAAGCTGAGAAATCTCATCTCAACACGAGGCAGAGAGTGAACACCAATGGGGAGAGACTATAAACACTCAAAGCCCGCCCCACCCCAAGGCTCCACCTCCCAAAGGTTCCACAAAACTAGGGACCAAGTGTTCCAACTGCCACAACCACGGAGACATTTATCATTCAAACCATCACAAACTGTATTTTATGTGCTTGTAACAAGTATTTAAAAGAAAAAAAAACAGCAACAATACTTTTGTTTTCTTTTTGGTTTTTCAAGACAGGGTCTCACTGTGTAGTTACCCCCCCTCCCCCGGGGCTATCCTAGAACTCACTCTGTAGACCAGGCTGGCCTCAAACTCAGAGATATTCCTTCCTCTACTTCTTTATTGCTAGTTTTAAAGGCATGCATCACTATCCCTGGTTAAAAATCAGTACTGTTTTACAGTAACATTACATACGTCTAGTAACTGGTAATAAATTTAATTCAATGCACGTAAGATAGATCTGTCCTTGTTAGCTTCAATTGTCAACTTGACAAAGCCCATCTGAGAGGAGAACCTTGATTGGGGAATTTCCCAGATCAGACTGGACTGTGGGCGTGTCTTGATTAGTAGCTGACTCAGGGGGCCACTGAGAGCAACACCATTCCTAGGCAGCTGGTATTCCTCCACAGTTTCTGCTTTGAGTTCCCGCTGACTGTGATTTTTTTTTTTGAATTACAAACAAGATTGAATTACATGACAATCCCAGTTCCCTTCTCCCTCCCTTCCTCCCCTACCACCCCCCCAACTAAAACCCTACCTATCACACATCCTTTCTTCTAATCTACACCTGACTCAACCTTTCTGCTGAGGGACTGTGATCTTTAAGTATAAAACAAAGATACCATTTTCTCCCCAAATTGCTTTTGGGCAGTATGTCTTATTGAAGCAACAGAAAGGACACTAGAATAATTTCTCTATAAAACCTCTAAAGTAGCGACTCATCGCAGACCAGGTGAGACACCCCCTGCTTTTACCAAATTCTTGTCCTAAGCGCCATTCACCCAGATCCCTCCAGGCTTGTTCCTGCTTGAAACAGACACGCCCAGGCAGGGATGAGCTCCCTGAATCTGGCTTGGTACAGGCCACTCTTCCTTCCCTTTCCGTCGACTCATCGCAGACCAGACCAGACCAGGATGCCTAACTCCTTCAGAGTGAGGAGGCTACGAGGAGAGGCAAGACCATCCAGAGCTTCGGACATTGAATTCCTGGCCCACACACACTACAGAGTAACAAGAGGAGATAGAGAGATCCTACCTGCACTCACTGGAAAAAGATATGGGAAGAAGACAGAATAAGAACTCGCTCAACAACAGAAAGACCAATATGACACCACCAGAATCTAGGGACTCCACTCCAGCAAGACCTGAAAAGCCCAACATAGTGCAAGAAGAAGAGATGGACCTCAAAAATTATCTCAGCAAGATGATAGAGACCTTCAAAGAGGAAACAAGAAAATCCCTTAAAGAAATAGAAGAAAAAGCAAGCAAAAAATTACACGATATGGAGGAAAAGACAAACCAAAAAATTCAAGAAATAAACAAATCTCTTAAAGAAGCTAAAGAAACCCAAGATAAAACAACCAAACAAGTGAAGGAAGCTCTTGAAACAGTTCAAAGCATGAAAGCTGAATTAGACACATTAAAGAAAACACAGAATGAGGCGATGCTGGAAATGGAAAGGTTGGATAAACGATCAGGATCTAAAGATGTGAGTATAACTAATAGAATCCAAGAGACAGAAGAGAGAATCTCAGCTATTGAAGACTCGCTAGAGGATATACATTCATCAACCAAAGAAAACCTCAAGACCAACAAATCCCTAACACAAAATATCCAGGAAATATGGGACACTGTGAAAAGACCAAACCTAAGAATAATAGGTGTAGAAGAAGGTGAAGAAACACTGCTCAAAGGTACAGAAAACATATTCAACAAAATCATAGAAGAAAACTTCCCCAACCTACAGAAGGATATGCCTATGAAAGTACAAGAAGCTTATAGGACACCAAACAGACTGGACCACAAAAAGAAGTCCCCCCGACACATAATAATCAAAACTCCAAATCTACAGAATAAAGAGAAAATATTAAGAGCTGCAAAGGAAAAAGGCCAAGTAACATATAAAGGCAAACCAATTAGAATCACACCCGACTTCTCAATGGAAACTCTGAAAGCCAGAAGGTCTTGGATAGATACCCTACAAGCACTAAGGGAGCATGGATGTCAACCCAGACTACTGTACCCAGCAAAACTTTCAATCATTATAGATGGAGAAAACAAGATATTCCATGACAAAAACAGATTTAAACAATACATATCCACAAATCCAGCACTACAGAAGGTTCTGGAAGGAAAACTCCAACCCAAGGAACATAACTACATGCACAAAAACACAGGCAATAGATAATCTAATATTGCCAAACACAAAAAGAAGCAGGAGGGCAAAATCCACACACAATGACACCACCAACAATAAATCCAAACCAAACAAGAACCAACGAACAATGGACATTAATATCCCTAAATATCAATGGTCTTAACTTACCCATAAAAAGATATAGGCTAACAGAATGGATACGAAGACAGAATCCATCCTTCTGCTGTTTACAAGAAACACACCTCAACTTCAAAGACAGGCGATACCTCAGAGTAAAAGGATGGGAAAAGATTTTCCAATCAAATGGCCTCAAGAAACAAGCAGGTGTAGCAATCCTAATATCTAACAAATTGGACTTTAAACTAAAATCAATCAAAAGAGATGAAGAAGGGCATTTCATACTCATCACAGGAAAAGTCCATCAAGATGAAGTCTCAATCCTGAACATCTATGCCCCAAATACGAAGGCACCCACATTTGTGAAAGAAACATTACTAAAGCTCAAACCACACATAAAACCACACACACTTATAGTAGGAGACTTCAACATCCCCCTTACGCCACTAGACAGGACCACCAGGCAGAAACTTAACAAAGAAACAAAAGACCTGAAAGAAGTTATGGCCCAACTGGGGTTAACGGACATCTATAGAGCATTCCATCCAAACTCAAAAGAATATACCTTCTTCTCAGCACCACATGGCACCTTCTCTAAAATTGACCACATAGTAGGCAACAAAGCAAACCTCCACAGTTACAAAAGAATTGAAATAACCCCCTGTATCTTATCAGACCACCATGCATTAAAGCTAGAATTCAGCAACAATACAAATGGCAGAAAACCTGCAAACTTTTGGAAAATGAATAACACCCAATTGCACCATTCCTGGGTTGAGGAAGAAATAAAAAAACAAATTAAAGACTTCCTAGAATCTAATGAGAATGCAGACACAACATACCCAAACTTATGGGACACTCTGAAAGCAGTGCTAAGAGGGAAGTTCATAGCACTAAGTGCCCACATGAAGAAACTAGAGAAAAGTCACATTAGAGAACTGACAGAACAACTGAAAGCACTAGAGCAAAAAGAAGCAAACTCACCAAGGAGGAGTAGACGCCAGGAAATAATCAACCTGAGAGCTGAAATCAATAAAGTAGAAACTAGGAAAACATTACAAAGAATCAATGAAACAAAGAGTTGGTTCTTTGAGAAGATCAACAAGATAGACAAACCTCTAGCCAAACTAACCAAAAGGCAGAGAGAGAGCACACTAATTAACAAAATCAGAAATGAAAAGGGGGATATAACAACGGACACTGTGGAAATCCAGAGAATCTTTAGGTCATACTTTGAAAATCTGTACTCCACAAAATTCGAAAATCTAATGGAAATGGACAGTTTCCTGGATAAATATCACTTACCAAAATTAAATCAAGATCAGATAAACAGTTTAAATCGACCCATAACCCCTAATGAAATAGAAGCAGTCATCAAAAGCCTCCCAACCAAAAAAAGCCCAGGACCAGATGGCTTCACTGCAGAATTCTACCAGAAATTCAAACAAGAGCTGATACCAATACTCCTCAAACTGTTCCGCACAATAGAAGCAGATGGGATATTGCCAAACTCTTTCTATGAGGCTACAATCACTTTGATACCCAAGCCACACAAAGATAAGACTAAGAAAGAGAACTACAGACCAATATCCCTCATGAACATTGATGCTAAAATACTCAATAAAATATTGGCTAATCGAATCCAAGAACATATCAGAAAAATCATCCACCACGATCAAGTGGGCTTCATCCCAGGGATGCAAGGATGGTTCAATATACGAAAAACCATCAATGTAATCCACCATATAAACAAACTGAAAAAGAAAAACCACATGATCATCTCACTAGATGCTGAAAAGGCCTTTGACAAAATCCAACATCCCTTCATGATAAAGATCTTGGAGAGAACAGGAATAACAGGAACATATCTAAACATGATAAACGCGATATACACCAAACCAATAGCCAACATCAAACTAAATGGAGAGAAACTCAAAGCTTTTCCTCTAAAATCAGGAACAAGACAAGGATGTCCACTCTCTCCATACCTCTTCAATATTGTACTTGAAGTTCTAGCTAGAGCAATAAGACAAGAACAGGGGATCAAAGGGATACAAATTGGAAAGGACGAAGTCAAACTTTCACTATTTGCAGATGACATGATAGTCTACATAAGTGACCCGAAAAACTCTACCAGGAAACTCCTACAGCTGATAAACACCTTCAGCAAGGTAGCAGGATACAAAATTAACTCAAAAAAATCTGTAGCCCTACTGTATACAGATGATAAACTCAATGAGAAAGAAATCATGGAAACATCACCTTTCACAATATCCACAAGCAACATAAATATCTGGGGGTAACACTAACCAAAAAAGTGAAAGACCTGTACAATAAGAACTTTGAGACTTTAAAGAAAGAAATTAAAGAAGATACCAGAAAGTGGAAAGATCTCCCGTGCTCTTGGATAGGCAGAATTAACATAGTAAAAATGGCAATCCTACCAAAAGCAATCTACAGATTTAATGCAATCCCCATCAAAATCCCAACACAGTTTTTCACAGACATTGAAAGAACAATACTCAACTTTATATGGAAAAATAAAAAACCCAGGATAGCCAAAACAACTCTTTACAATAAAAGATCTTCTGGAGGCATCACCATCCCTGACTTCAAGCTCTACTATAGAGCCATAGTTCTGAAAACAGCTTGGTATTGGCACAAGAATAGACAGATAGACCAATGGAATCGAATTGAAGACCCAGATATTAACCCACGCACCTACGAACACCTTATTTTTGACAAAGGTGCTAAATCCATACAATGGAAAAAAGATAGCATCTTCAACAAATGGTGCTGGCACAATTGGATTCGGACATGCAGAAAATTGCAGATAGATCCATACCTGTCACCATGCACGAAACTTAAGTGCAAATGGATCAAAGATCTCTCCATAAACCCAGCCACACTGAATCTTCTAGAAGAGAAAGTGGGAACAACCCTTGAACAAATTGGCACAGGAGAACGATTCCTGAACATCACGCCAGAAGCACAGACACTGAGGTCTGCAATTAATAAATGGGACCTCCTGAAACTGAGAAGCTTCTGTAAGGCAAAGGACACAGTCAGTAAGACAAAACGACCACCCACAGAATGGGAAAAGATCTTCACCAGCCCCACATCTGACAGAGGACTGATTTCCAAAATATACAAGGAGCTCAAGAAGCTAGCCACCAAAACACCATACAATGAAATTAAAAAGTGGGGTGCAGAACTAAACAGAGATTTTTCAACAGAGGAATCTGAAATGGCTGAAAGACACTTAAGAAAGTGCTCAAAATCCTTGGCCATCAGAGAAATGCAACTCAAAACAACTCTGAGATACCACCTCACACCTGTCAGAATGGCTAAAATCAAAAATACCAATGACAACCTATGCTGGAGAGGTTGTGGAGAAGAAGGAACACTCCTCCATTGCTGGTGGGAGTGTGAACTTGTAAGACCACTTTGGAAATCAGTATGGCGGTTGCTCAGAAAAATGGGAATCAATCTACCTCAAGATCCAGCCATTCCTCTCTTGGGTATATACCCAAATACTGCATGTCCATACAACAAGGACATATGTTCAACCATGTTCATAGCAGCATTGTTTGTAATAGCCAGAACCTGGAAGCAACCTAGATGCCCCTCAACTGAAGAATGGAAAGAGAAAATGTGGTACATTTATACAATGGAGTACTACTCAGCAGAAAAAAGCAATGGAATCTTGAAATTCGCAGGCAAATGGATGGAACTAGAAGAAACCATCCTGAGTGAGGTAACCCAATCACAAAAAGACAAACATGGTATGTACTCACTCATATATGATTTTTAGACATAGAGCAAAGGTTTACCAGCCTATAATCCTCTACCCCAAGGAAACTAGAAATCATGAATGACTCTAAGGGATAAATGGACCCCAGGAATGGGAAGTGGCATGAACTCCCGAGCTAATTGAGAGCATGAGGGTAGGGGAGTGGGTGCTGCCACAATAAGAGCACAAGAAGAAGAGTAGAGGAGAAGAAATGGAGGAGCAGATATATTGAGTTGGGGGAAGAATAGAGGAGAGAGAGCAGGATGAGAGATACCATATCAGAGGGAGCCACTATAGGTCCGAGAAGAGATCTGGAACTAGAAAGATCTCCAGAGACCTACAAGGATGACACGATCTGACAGTCCGGGCAGTGGAGGAGAGGATGGCCTAGAAACCCTTCCCCTAGAATGAGATTGATGACTACTCTCTATGCTATCCTAGAGTCCTCATCCAGTGGCTGATGGAAGCAGAGACAGACATCCACAGAAATACACTGAGCTGAAATCTGGAACTTAGTTGAAGAGAGGGAGGAATGAAGAACGAAGGGGTCTGTACCTGGTTGGAGAAACCCACAGAAACAGTTGGCCTGAAAAAGGGAAAGCATATCGACCCCAGACGCTCTTTGGGAGGCCAGTACGGGACTAATCCAGCCCCCTGATCATGGATGCCAATGGGGAGGCCCCTGCACTCCTGGGAGCCTCTGGAGGTGGACTGGCGTTTTGCCCTGGTGGGTGGGGGGGACTTCGAGAGCCCATCCCACTTGAAGGGATTCGCTCTGTCTCTGAACACATGGGGAGGGGCCTAGGCCCAGCACAGGAAGATTTGGTGGACTTGGTGGAGCCCCAGTTGGGGGCCCTACCCTGCCTGGGGAGTGGTGGGTGGATGGGGTGGGGGGTAGGTTGGAGGTGGGGGAGAAGGAATGGGGGTGAGGGGAGGGAGAGGGAGAGGGGAATTACATGTGAAACAAGCCTGTTCCCTAACTTGAATTAATAATAATAATAATAATAATAATAATAATAATAATAATAAATAGAGAAAAAAAAACCTGCACTGAATACCAAAAAAAAAAACCTCTAAAGTATATCTGAGAAAAAGAGATGGATACACTATGTTCATTGACTGAGAGATACAATGTTTTAAGACACTTAACGTTTTACAAATACATGCATTTAAAAAATACATGCATTTGTTTATAGAAACTGTATAAAAATCCCAGCATATGTCTTTAAGAGAAATTAATAAGCTGAATCTAACATATACATAGAAACACAAAAGATTTACAACATTGCAATAGTTACTTCACTGTTGCTTTAACAAATTGCCATGACCAAAAGCAACTCAGGGAAGGGTTTACTTGGGCTTCTTGTCCCTGAGGCCTAAGAGTCCATCATGGCCCTGAGTCATGACAGCCAGATCTGGAAGCTGAGAGTTCATATCCTCAATTGTAAACATGAAACAGAGAAAGCGACCTGAGGAAGCCTTTAAACTCTCAAAGCCAGCCTCTAGCAGCCCACTTCCTCTACTTTTCTCCAGCAAGGCTATATTTCCTCTCCAGACGGCACCACCAGCTGGCAACCAAGAATTCAAATACTAGAGTCTGTGGGGAGAACATCTCATTCAAACTGTCACAAATATCTAAAATGGTTCTGAAAAAGAAACACCTACTCAGAAAGCTTATGTAACTCAAAATATAATGGTGCAACCATCGAAATCAACTGGATTAAACGGAGCTCAGCAATAGACCAGCACACAGTGGCAACTGGGATTTGTACAAAGGTATCCAGGTCGTTCATGGAGAAGGGATGGTCTTTGTCACACACGCTGCTGAAGCTGGAAACACAATCACCACACAACTCAATTCTCTTCCGTAACGAAGATGAATGAGACATCTGAGGAGGCAGACCAACCGCAAGCACAACAAGCCAAGCCACAGAAGTCAAACCTAAAGGCATTGCAGACAGTTAATTACATTCATAGGAAATCTAAACAAGGACAACAGAAGGTGATGAGGAGAGAGAGAGAGGCAGTCACTGGAGGGGGCTGAGGAGAGGCAGTCAGATGGAGCAATCTTTGAACAATGTAAATATGTATTGCTCTCATTGTTAATTAAAAAGTTGATTGGCAGGAAGAGATTGGGCAGGACAGTCTGACGCAGGGTCGGAGTTAGCTAGTAACAAGCCTGAGCTATTGGCTGAGCATTTGTAATTAATATTAAGCCTCTGAGTGGTTATTGTGAAGCAGCTGCCAGCACAGAAAACTCGGCCTGCAACCTGGGGAGAAAGCTTTGCTGTCACTCCATTTGTCTGAGGCTCTAGGGTCTTTGACACGGCCATGCCCATGTCAGCAGCACACATTCACTCACGGCTTCCTCCACACTCTGTAAGAAATGTGTGATCCCAGGTTGTCCCAGTTCTGTGGTTCTCCACAGTTTTGCAATGTGAGTTCATGTGTGTGATGGTGTGGATTGTGTCATACTTCTTGGGTTGTAGCCCTCCTTGAAGATCTTAGAATTCTGTTCTTGGAAAATTGTTTTTGACTAACAAAAGCACATTGAACGCTTTCTGATGTTTGTGATGGAACAGTTTCCTAACACAAAGAAGCCGTCTTCCCCACTTAACCTGAGTGGCTAAGTTTTGATTAAATCATTTTTTCCCTCATTCCTGAAAATGTACCAAGGACAGAGGCAGTGAAACTCTTTAAAACCATTGGCCTGGGTTCCAAGGCCTGACTTCCTCCTCTAGCCCCCCTTCCCCATGGCCCATGGTTTCTGGTAGAAGCAGTTTTAAGAAAGTCAGAGCAAAAAGAGAAGTCAAACTGAAAGGGGGGGGGCAGGCTTCTTTATCTCTCCCTAGGAATACAGTAGGGTGACATCACTGGCTTGACTTCGTAACTAATTTTATTCCCATGAAATTGAAGTTTCTACTTTCACAACGGCTCTGATAATCACTGGCAATGCTGCAGGCTGTAGCATCTGCTTGTGTGGTCGCAGCATCCTGGGCTCCTCTCTGTGTCTTTTAGCTCTACTCACCCCTACGCATAGCAGCACTGGGGTGCAATGACCGTCCTGTTGTCCCAGGTAACATGAATGTGTCCTCTGCTAGGTGCCAGCTACTACTTTATGCAGCCTGTCTGCACCACCTAACCTCCATCTCTACATCAACTCTGGAGGCAATGACTGACGGACATATGTCCATTTTACAGACAGGAAATGGAGAAGGCCAGGTTACATAACTTGGCACTAGGACTTGAATCCAGGTGGTGTGGCCTCCACAATCCTTACCCTGACCATGCTCCTATGCGGTCTCAGGACACTTCCAGCAAAGAGCACAAACAAAGCCACCGGTAGGTGGGCCAACGGAGTCTTGCTTGTTCATGGAGACAGTCCTGGAGGGAAGACCTCGCTCACAGAGAACCTAAGCAACGTTTGTCAGCATAGCTGTTCTCAGACACACTTCACATTCATTGGTTTATGGACTGCATTTATTACACCATTAGCCACTGATGATAATCCTCTGGGTTTGTATCTGGTTTTACTTCCTGCCTGAAGAAAGGAGCCGCCTTGATGCTGGAGTACAAATAAGAACAACACCCCCTCTCCAGGGAGAGAATCCTAGGAGTGGGTTCTGTGCAGCAACTTAGTGGGGATGGTGCAGGCCCCGGTGACCCTTGGTCCAAGCACTCATAAGATTTTCTATCTCCTTTGGGATCCAATCAGTAGCACACATGAACGCAAAAGCCAACCCTGAGTAATTATTCCATCTCCATGTCCTCAGTGTTCAAAACCAAACCACCCTTTGTCACCAGCTTGATAAACAAAGCCTGTCTATGAGCTATCATTCCCTGAGCTCAAGCAAGTTGGTGATCTAATCATCAACTCTATCTGCTCACCAAGACACAGAAGTTCCTCCTTCCCTTCCTTCTGTGTCTTTCTCCTTTCACCCACTGCCTGCTCTGTCTTCCATGACGGAGAGAGACTTACACACTGAAACAATATCAGATGTGGATGGCACTCACGGTGTCGAGGTGTCCCCCGCCAGGTCCGGTATTGTGTCCGAGCGCCTGTCCAGAGCTCCTCTTGAACATCTTATGGGGCTTCTTGCCCAGGTGTCCCTGGCTCTTGCTTCTGCCTGGCGGGTTGTACGCACCCCCCCAGGCAACTTCCCTAGCTTGCCCTCCCCACCAACCAGATCCACCTGGCTTTCCACTGTCTCTCTCCTTCCTGGGACTGCTAGACACTCTGCTGGTGCCCAAGATGCTCACAGGCCTCTCTCTCCCACAGCCCCAGCCCGAGGCACACCTAGTTTCTGCTATCAACGCTGGCCTTTCAGAACAGGCCATTCTGACTCAGTCCACTTTAAAAGGGGCCAGTGTCTCTCTCAGGCCAGCTCACAGAGTCACTGTTCTCCTAACAAAAGGCCAACCAAATTCTGAGAGGTTTCACTGACGTCTCTGCAGCTCAAATGACCTGTTTTCTTAGGCCTCATTGTTGCTGGTCACCGCTGGCGACTCTTGGTGTCCAAATTCAGAAGAAAGCTCAGATTGAGAGTGGCATTAAGGAAAAGGAAAATATCCCCAGAAAAATCTAGGAGGTAGACAGTTCAGGAAAGAAGTTCAGATGGTGGAAGGGTTGGCCTTGACAATCAGATAGGAGAGAGGCTAAGAGGTGGCCAGAGAGCCAGCTCCACCCAGACAGCAAGGAGAAATGCACCCAAGAAGTGTCTCCTTGGGCAAAGGGGGAAAACAGCAAGCCTTGGGGAAAAGACAGAGCGACTGGTAAATGAAGATTCACTTGTGAATAACTTTATTACCAGGGGAAAGTGACAGGAAGGGTCCTCGCTTCACCTGTGCGCTGCCCAGGTTACATTCAAAACTCTTTCGCCGCCGCTGTTCAGTCGAAGGCTGCGTCTAGAAAGGTCCTCTCCAGTAGAAGACCACATGTTATTCCGCAGTTGGCTTAAGGCTGGACATACTCGTGTTGCTTGTTACTTGTTCTAGCCATCATCCACACTTATCAGTACAATGTACACAATGTACACAATGTACACAATGTACACAATGTACACAATGTACACAATGTACACAAGACACCTTGGTGTGAGAGACTGTGCCCCAATGCATGACAGACTCAGAAGCAAGGCAGTCTCAGCCACATACTGTCCTGGCTCTGCTCCGTGGCTCTGAGTGGCCTTGGGTAGGTACCATGTGAACCCTGAGTCTGCTTTGATCTTTAAAACGAGTTTAGAAATACTGATGATCCAGAGGCTGGAGAGACAGCTCAGTGGGAAATGTGCTTGCCATGCAAGCCTGAGGAAGCTGAGCTTGGCTACATCTGTCTGTCTGTCTGATGGAGACAGACAAACCCCTGGAGCTTGCTGGGAAGCCAGCCTAGCTAACAGAGGTCAAATGAGAGACCCTTGTCTCAACACTAAGGTGGAGAGAGGCTGAGGAAGACAGCTGATGCCAGCCTCCACAGACAATGCACAGTTAGCACAGACTAGCTCACTCATGTGCACTAATTAAAGCTTTCCAGAGAGTCAATAGTGGAGCTCGAGGTCCAAGACCATCTGCTAAACAGAGTGCCTTCTTTGGGGGGAGGGATCTTTTTCTTTCTGTTTAGGCCTTCAGCTGGTGAAATGAGGCCACCTACATCATGGGTACAATCCCCTCTCCTCTTCAACTGTGTTATCTTGACTGTGCTGGACAGTTTTATGTCAGCTCAACACAAGCTACAAAGTCATCTAAGAGGAGGGAATCTCAAATGAGAAAAGGCCTCCGTAAGATCTGACAAGCATGTAGGGCATTTTCTTATTTAGTGATTGATGGCAGAGGGCCCAACCCATTGTTGGTGGGGCCATCCCTGGTCTACAGGTCCTGGGATAAGAAAGCATGGTGAGCAAGCCAGTAAGCAGCACCCCTCCATGGCCTCTGCATCAGCTCTGCCTCCAGGTTCCTGCCCTGTTTGAGTTCCTGTCCTGACTTCCTTCACTGAGGAACAGTATGTAGAAGTGTAAGCCAAACAAACCCTCTCCTCCCGAAGCTGCTTTTGGTTATGGTGTTTCATTGCAACCATAGTAACACTGACTAGGACACTAATCACAGGTGTTCTCATGGAAACATCTGAATAATATCTGATCTCATATCTGCACCATGGCCCAACCAAGCTGACACACAGAATGAACTTGTCACCACGGCATGCTTGCCCATGTGACCCCAGTGAAGAGCTCTGTGCCCGCCTGTGTTTAGGGATGGTGTGTTAGGAAAATAATTCAGGATTTCTTCACTGAATGGTGCCTCCCATGGCAGACCATTTCTTGGCACTATTGTCCCTCCCAACATGCCCTGGGAAATATGAGCATTAGGCCACCCTTAGCAAACCAGCTGAGAAGACAAGGAAGCCCATGCTAGGTGACCAGGAAGGTGCCTGATACTGCTGTCCTCTGGGAAGGTGAAAATGTTTGATTAGAAAAAATGGAAGGAAGGGTGGCCGTGGCGCACAGATTTAATCCCAGCACTCAAAAGGGAGAGGCCGGCAGATGTCTGTGAGTTCCAGGGTAGCCTGATCTACATAGTGAGTTCCAGGACAGCCAGAGACATGTGTAGAGACCTTGTCTCAAAAAAAAAAAAAAGAAAGAAAGAAAAAGAAAAAGAAAAAGAAAAGGAAAAAAGGAGGAAGAGGAGGAAGAGAAGGAGGACAAAAAGGAACACACTAGGCAAAGCGGAGAGGGTGGTGGGCGCCTTGGGTCTTCCAGGACTCATCGCTGTGTGAGACGGATGCCAGGGACAGTGATGAATGAGACGCCCACCTGTAGCTAGCTTGAAGAAGGGCAGGCGTGTGTGCAAGCTATAAATTTCAGGAGGAGAAACAGGTCAGGAGTGAGCAGTGGGGGTGTGAGATGTGTGCAGTCTGAATGAACACAGGGAAGTGATCACAACAGGGTCAGGTTTTGTTTTTTGTTTTTTGTTGTTTTTTGTTTTTTAAAGCATTTTTCTGCTCTGAAGGGCTAAGAACTGGAGGAGAAAGCATGCTACGGAATGCTTCAGCAGAACGAGGAAGGTTGGGGAAAAGGCTCCATTTCAAGGGTGGGGGGAGCAGGAGACAGGATGGAGAACAGATGGAGCGAGCAGCCACTGACTCCGGAGTGGGCAGGAGGGCGAGGTGAAAGCCAGGCAGTTGGGGAGGGGCAGAAATTACACGTGCTCCAAGTCAGACACGGCCTGCAGTTCCCGTCCTGCTGCATTTTCACCATGCAGCGTGGCACCCTAGTGTGTACAGTCAAGAGTCCAGGATTGCCGATCCAACACTCACCACCTTGCTTCAGACATAATTAGACCCTAGTTCTATCCACAACAGACCATCTGTCAGGAAGGGGCCTCAAATCCCCAAGAACAGACGTCTCTAGAGACAGGACATTCCATTCTGTGGAAATTTAAACTTCACCCCAACGCAACAAGACCTGCTCTGGGGCCTCCAACCCTCAGGCCTCCACAGTGCTCTGCTGAACAGCTGTCTGGGACCCTGTGTGAGCTGGCGGCTCTGCAGTGGCACTGGGAAGATGGCTAGCCAAGCATCACAAAGCCTTGGGTGCCCTCGGCCCCACCTTGGCATTCCTGCAGTGAGTGAGTGGTTGAAATGACAGAATCTCGGACAGTGCACCCTCCCTGCTCAAGGTTGGGCCCATGGAGATTGGGCTATGGGAAGGATGAGGCAAACCCCACTTGCTCGGAGAATGGGAAATCTTGGTGGGGCTGGCAGCCCGGTAGTCACAGCAACCCAGTAGGCTTCGTGTCTTTTACAGACCAAGCTTTCTGACCAATGTGGCTATGACTGGACAGGTTGGAGAATGTCCAGGCTATGTGGCGTCAAAGGTGATCAAAGTCAGACAAGTCACTCATGGAGCCCCTGCACTGGCTGGGTGAGAGCCTGAGGGGTACCAGAGTTTCACGTCAACATCTTTCCACCAAAGGACACCTCTTGTGCCTGCTGGGCCCCTCTGAAGACCCTAGGGAACCAGTCTTCTACCCTGCTGCTTGCCGGCAATAATGGGGTTCCTTGGTTCATGCAGCAACTGTCAGTCTCTGGGACTGGAGCCTAACCTTACTCTTCTTACAACAATATAACTGTCACATCTGAGTATGGCCGCCTTCACCCTGTGTGCCTCACTTTAGCTCGGCGATATTCATCAAGTTATGATTTGCAAATCAAGTCACAGTCTGAAGCTCCAGGAATTGGGGAATACTATTCAGTCACCCAAGGTAAAGGACGCTTGAACAGCAGGGCAAAATGTCACACGTCTTCTGTCTCAGCACTTGGGAGGCATTTGAGGCCAGCATGGTCTACATTGATCTACGCAGCAGATTCCAGGCCAGCCAGAGCTACATAGTGAGACCTTGCCTTTACTAATAATTTTTTAAAAGACACTTTGTTCCCATATCCTATTGTCTTCCAAGAATCACTTTGAGGTGTTCTTTGCGTTCTTGGAAACCTGGTCTAGCACAGACTAACTTGGCTTTCACATACAGGTGGCTATCAGAGCCTAGAGGTCCCTCCCAGGTGACTCCATCTGCAGGCTCCCTGTCCTCTTCACACATCTGTCCTGGTGAGGAAGTCTGGAAGTGTTCAAGAGGTGAGACCTTGGCGGTGAATTGCACTTTCAGACCTGGCCCCCGTGGGTCGGAGAGGGGACAACCAGGCCCCACACACACTCCTGCCAAAATGTGGACTTACTATTAGGGAGTGTATTGACTTCAAGACAGAAACCACACCCACTAACTAACCAGGACTCTACCAGCTATAAAGGCCATCTCAGGGGTTCTGTTGGCTTGCTAGCTTCTCATCAGACCAGGACCCATGTGGAGACAAACACAACAGTCAGTGACTTCTGGAAGGCATCAACAACACCCAGGGTGCACTCTTAGTACCAAGAGACAGCTCAGGCGTTCGCACAGTCAGCTCCTGTGCCCTCCCTTCATCTGCCAGAAGATCTGCCTGGAAACTGAAAAGGAGACTGCCCGTCCCTAGGCAGGCTTGAACTTTCTGGAAAAGGCCAACAAGGGAATTGATTTTACCACCAAGCCTGTTACCTGAGATAACTGGTCTGCATTCCAGACAAGTCCATGAAGGAGGCCAAGCAGACGGGACCTGAAGTGAAAGCCTTCTATCTGCTGAATCTCAGAGGAGAGGAAGCAGCCTGGCCACAGCCGGCAGCCCTTGTTATGCTTCGTTCCTTGTCATGGAGTCTGTTTGGGTATTATAGCCTCCTGCTATTATGTGTTTGCAGTCATGTACAGCCAGCCTACCTGTGCCTGTGGGAACACCCAGATCAATAAGAATAACAGAAGAACGAGGAAAGAGAAAAGAGTTTATCAGCCCTGTTTGTCTTAAAGACACCTTCAAGTCCTGCACAAACACACCTGCTTCTTCAGTGCCTGCCTGGGGAGTGCCACGTGAACAGGCCATTCTTTAAGGCAGATGTCTATGTGTGAGAGGGGGAGAGACACCTGTGGCCTCGGAGAGCCCAGAGAGCTGGTCCTCAGGAGGCGCAAGCATCTCACACCCTGGGGACATCTCGGTGCGGGGGCATGTTTCGGTGTCTGGCAATGTCTGTGGTGTGACTCTTCCCACTAGATTGGATTTCAAGCTACCAGCCTGTCAGTGACTGTGAAACCGGGCAGGGGTGCATATGGCACCCTACTCTGTAATCTAGTCATCACTTTTAAAGAAGCAACTTTTCCGGGGGAACGGGCTCACATTGGCTCCATTTCAGGTGTTCTAGTCTGCAGTGGAGGCCTGAGGAGGGCATGGGTGCTAGGGCTAGGCTAGGGCAGCTCTGTCTTTAGTGGCAGGAATGACACCTGTGGATCAGGAAGAAGAAGGAGGAATCAGAAGGGGGGTGCATTATGAGCCTCAAAAGCGCCCATAGCGGCCCACTTGCCCCAGGTTAGACCTCATTCATGCTCAAGGCTCTACAGCTCCCAAAACAGCACCACCAGCTGGAGACCAAGTGTGTACACAGAGATGACACACAGAGACACCTACACAGACACACAGACACACACAGACACAGAGAGAGACACCTACACAGACACAGACACACAGAGACACATACACACACATAGATATACACACAGACATATAGACACAGAGAGAGACACATACACATACACACACACACATACACAGACACAAACATATAGTCACACACAGAAACACAGAGAGAGACACCTACACAGACACACACACACACACAAACATATAGTCACACACACAGACACAGAGAGAGACACCTACACAGACAGACACACACACACACACACATACACAAACATATAGTCACACACACAGACACAGAGAGAGACACCTACACAGATATACGCACATACACATACACAAACATATAGTCACACACAGACACACAGAGAGACACCTACATAGATAGACACAAAGACACACACACATACACACACACAGACACAAACATATAGTCACACACACAGACACAGAGAGAGACACCTACACAGATAAACACACATACACATACACAAACATATAGTCACACACAGACACACAGAGAGACACCTACATAGACACACAGACACACACAAACATATAGTCACACACACAGACACACAGAGAGACACCTACACAGACACAGACACACAGAGACACATACACATACATAGATATACACACAGACATATAGATATACAGAGAGACACATACACACACACACATACACACCAACACAGACATATAGACACACACACATAGACACAGACACACAGAGAGATGCATACACAGACACACACACATAGACATACACACAGACATATAGACACAGACACATACACATACAGACACACAGGCACACATGCACACACAAACACCAACACAGACATATAGACATAGACACAGACAGATAGACAGACAGACACACTCTTGACTAGGGGTGGAGTGGATAGCTCACATTCAAACCATAATAACAGGCAGGGATTAAATACACTAAAACTACAATTAGAAAGCAATCAGTTGAACATTTATTACATTTTAGATAAACTAATTTAATTTTAAGTTTATACATCTTAATGTTTAAAATAATGACTCAACAACTAGCTTTCGATAAGTTGACAAAGTTATCAGCTGGCTTCAGAGTAGCACAGGAGGGAGCTTTGTGAAAATGCTCCAGACTTTGCTTCACCGCCCCCACGTTGTCTGAGGCCTGCAGAGGTAAACTCCTTCAGAGGGGACAACTGGGTGACTACACTGGACTCCTAAGAGACTATAAATGAAAGTTTCTTTCCCACCTGGTCCTGCCACTATTTAGCACCAAATAAACACACAGAGGCTTCTATTAATTAGAAACTGTTTGTCCAATGACTAAGGCTTCTTATTGGCTAGCTGTCTCTTAATTATTAACCCATAACTACTAATCTTTGTATTTCTATATGGCCTGATCTTACCGGAGAAGGGACCTGACCTGTTACTCCTTCCCCAGCTACATGCCATCTCACTGGCGGCTTCTCTCATGTCCTCCCCCCAGAATTCTCCTTGTCTTGTAGCCCTGCCTATCCTTCCTGCCTGTCGACTGCCAATCAGTGTTTTATTCATCAACCAATGAGAGAAACATATACAGAAGGACATCCCCATCAAGAGACAATGAGGGGCCTGTGGTGGTTTGAATGTAATTGTTCCCATAATTTCATAGGGAGTGGCACTACTAGGAGGTGTGGCTTTGGAGGTGTGGAGTGGGTGTGGCCTTGTTGGAGGAAGTGTGTCACTGGGGGCAGGCTTTGATAATGCCCAGTGCTTGAGTCCACTTCCTGCTGCCTTCTGGTCAAGACGTAGCACTCTCGTCTGCCTGCACACACCTCCATGCTCCTGTCATGACATAGTGGACTGAACCTCTGGAATTATAACCAAGCCTTCTCAATTAAATGTTTTCCTTATAAAAGTTGCTATGGCCATGGTGTCTCTTCACAGCGATAGAAACTAACTGAGACAGAGGTTGGTACCAGGGACTGGGGTATTGCTCCGATAGGCCTGACTATGTTTTTGTTTGGAGTTTGGACTTTGGGAGTTTTGGGTTAGGAAAGCAGCGGAATGCTTTAAGCCAGACTTAATGGGCCCTACCAGCAGGAGCCTGGAAAACAGAGGTGCTGAAAATGGTTTGATGAACTGTGGGGATCGAGACATTTCAGAAGAGAAGTTGCTCATATGTGGCCTACAGACTGCTTGAGATATTTTGGTGAAGGAAGTGACTGCTTTTTGCCCTTGTCTGAAGAGTCTTCCTGAGGCTAAAGTGAAGAATTTTGGATTAATTCCATTGGTAGAGGAAATCTCAAAACAGGCCAGTAGACGGTCGTGTGGCTATTAGTGGTGACTCTAATGCAGACTTACAATGAAAAGGAGCAAGATGAGCAGGGTAAATTACAAAATGTAAATTTTTTGACAAGAAAAAGAGCACCAGGAAGTGTAATGGAGCTAAGTCCTGTGTTCAAGGAGATGAATGGATTAAGAAATGGAATAAAGGGAGTGGTTTTCTCAGGGTAAGATCCCACCCAGCTAAATTTCCAGCTTGTGAAAAGGAGCTAAAGAAAAGCTTAGAGCTGGGTGTGGTACTGGGAAGGCAGAGGCTGGCAGACCTCTGAGTTTGAGTCCAGCCTAGTCTAGAGATCCAGTTTCAGAACAGCCAGCTTAGGCAATGAAGGACAGAAAGTTGGTGAAGATGTAACTGAATGAGGAGGCCGTGTTCCAGCCCCAGCAAGCAGCAGAACTTGGCAGTTTTGGCCATGTGGTCCTGGCTTTGGAGTTTAGGATAGAAGAAATGGGTTATGGAATTTTCCTTCACACCTAAAGAAAGCCATGGAGGCCAGGCTTGTGTCAGGGGTGTCCCTGAATGGAGGCCTAGTAGAGTGGCCATTGTGTGAAGCTACAAAGTTGGAGCCTGGATTGCTTTGGAGAACCCAAGATGTTGGAGATGCCAGAGTCGTAGGATACCTGCTGAGGAGAGCTGCTAACAGGGAGTGGAACCAGCCCAAGAGAAAGAAGTGTGTTGCAGTCAACAGAACTGAAAGGAGTTGGAGATCTGAAGTGTTTTGGAATTAGACATGGAGCTGCAGAGTTTGAATTTGCCCAGCTGGTTTTCGGTCTTGCTTTAGTCCAGTATTTACTTACTATGTTCCTTTCCCTGTGTTTTGGAATGGTAATGTGTATCCTGTGTCATTGTATGTTGGAAATATGTGATCTGTTTTTTTTTGTTTTTGTTTTTGTTTTTTGTTTTTTTAATAAGAGGTTACAGTTAAGAGATTGCATGAATCTCCAAAGAGACTTTGAACTTTGGACTTTTAAACATTGTTGACACTGTGATAGACCATGGTGAGTTTTGAAGTTGGATTAAATGAATTTTGCATTATGATACTGTTACAAGTTTAAGGGGGCTAGGGAGTGGAATGTGATTGTTTGCATAGAATTGACTCCTGCAGCCTCATGGGGAGTGGCACTATTAGGAGGTGTGGCTTTGTTGGAGTGGGTGTGGCCTTGTTGGAGGATGTGTGTCACTGTGGGGGTGGGATTTGGGGTTTCCTATGCTCAGGATACCGCCCAGTGTCTCAGTCAACTTCCTGTTGCCCGCAAGATATAGGACTCTCAGCTCTTCCTCCAGCACCGCGTCTGACTACATACCACCATGCCCCCTGCCATGATGGTGATGGACTGGAACCCTGGAACTGTTAGCCGGTCATCTCAATTAAACGTTTTTGTTACAAGAGTTGTCGTGGTCACGTTGTCTCTTCACAGCAACAGAAAGCTAACTAAGACGGGGCCTCGTCGCTCAGGAAAACTGAGGTTGAAATTGT
Organism: Cricetulus griseus; assembly: GCF_003668045.3. Lineage (NCBI taxonomy): Eukaryota > Metazoa > Chordata > Mammalia > Rodentia > Cricetidae > Cricetulus > Cricetulus griseus. The sequence continues at coordinate 3,799,541 of NC_048597.1, read as the reverse complement.
CCTGTCCTGTGTGTCCGTTAGCAGGTGGCTCAGCTTCAGATGAGCGCAGTCTGGCTTCCTTTCCTGCCTCCACCCTTCCCACCCCAAAATGTAACCAAATCTATTCATTGCAAGGACCCTCCTCCTGAGTCCTCCACCCCACTGGGGGATCTCAAGGTCTCTAAGGACAAGGTCTCATTTGCAGAGCATGCCACCCCAGTGACCAAGCAGACAGCAGCTGCCAGGCCAGTTCTTTCCTCTTGTTTTGGAGAGACCATTTTGTTTCCGACTGTGGCCTGACACCCCTCCTCCCCAAGACATTAAACCTGAGTTTTAGTGAAAGCTCACTCAGGTAAGCTCTGTACAAACAAGAACACACCTTTAGCTAAGAATGAGGCTTTGGTTCCAGAATCTTCCGTCTCCTCATCTCAACCTTAGCAGGGGTTCCTCTGTCATTCCCACCTCCTTAAGAGGAGTCAAGAGTATGGAGACAACTTTCCCATACCAGGTCCATCGGCCTTCCAACTGTCCACATTATCAGGCTCAGTGTCCTACAAATCAGTGTGACACTTTTGCCCTGTCCCATCCCTGAAAACTGTGACAGAGCCAGGACACTGAGTGTGTGGAGCTGAGGTGCAGATGGGACACACTTCGTTAGGACCAGGGTGATCTTTTCTAGATGCCCCTACCCCTTAGTGCAGGACTAGTTTAAAGCATTTGGGGCTAGAAGAGAGTTTGGTGGGTAGAGCACCTGTCTAGTTGATTAAGTTGGGTCTGGTGGTGCCTGCCTATAATCCTAGCACTTGGGAGGTGGAAGCAGGAGGATGAATTCAAGGCCATTCTTAGCCACAAAGCAAGTTCAAGGCCTGCCAGGGTTGTAAGGGAGCTATGAGCAAAATAACCTTTTCACTTCATAAGTTAATAGTACTCAGATACTTTGTTGTAGACACACAGTGCTGACTAATGCATTTGTATCTGTCCAGGGATTTGTATTGTCACAGGGTTGTCTGACAAAACACAGGACTCTCAGTGAAGTCTCAACTTCAGGTGAGTGGCAAATCATAGCTAACAAAAGTGTGTCCCATGCAATGTTTTATTTGCTCATTGGGCACCTAGGATCTGAGAGTCTGCTTCGTGGAGCTGGACTCACAAGTGTGAGTAATTTATGTTCCCTGCTCACTTCTCTCCCCCAGGGGGACACATAAATTAAGTCCTATGGGTCAGTGTTCTCACCAGAGGTGGTACTGCCCCTAGGGGAAGATTTCAAACAGAGACTTAACATCTTGTGAGTGTAGCTTTCTTTATAACGTTTCACACATTGCTCCCAATGCCCTTTGTTCTTGCTCCTGCCTGCATGTCATCGGACATGTAATCATTAAACTCCACACTGCAGAAAGAGGGTATGTGATGATGTTTGGTTTTCTTTTTTCTTTCATCCTGTCTTGTTTCTCCCTTCACACACATGCACACACGTGCACACACACACACACACACATGCATGCATGCACGCGCACACACACACATACACAGAGAGAGAAAGAGAGAGAGAGAGAGAGCTTTTTAAGCCCTTCCTCCTTAGGAAAGGCACTTTTGCTTTTTTGTTTTTTAAATTGTTGTATAGTTGGGCATAATGGCCCACACCTTTAATCCTAGCACTTGAGAAGCAGGGGCAGGTGGATCTGTGTGAGTTTGAGGCGAGCATGACCTCAGAATGAATTTCAGGACAGCCAGGACTGTTAGACAGAGAAACCCTCTCTCCAAACAACAACAACAACAAAAATACAATAACAATAGTAATAATAATAGTGTGTGTGTGTGTGTGTGTGTGTGTGTGTGTGTGTGTGGTACAAAAACACTGGAATGCATACAAAGAAGCCAGAGGGGGACTTTGGGTGACCTGCTCTATCGATCTCCACCTTATTCCACCGAGACAGAGTCTCTCACTGGACCTGGAGTTAGTTGGTGGCCAGATAGCCACAGTGACCCTCCAGCTTCCACCTCCACAGCACTGGGGTTACAGTTATGTGCACAGCCATGCCTAGTGTCAGATATGAACTCAGGTCTCCATGCTTGCACAGCAAACACTCTGATCCTCCAAGCCATCTCCCCAGCTCCGGAGAATGAACTTTTGATGGGCAGGCTGACCCTAGGGCCCTCTAACATCCAGAGACTGAAACTCTGTCTGTGCCAGGATGGGCCAGAGCAGCAGCACTCCACAGAGGAGGTTTCTTCGGCTCCAGGGTGCTCATACAGGTGGAGACTTGCTTCAGAGTGTCTGAGCTTGGAAACAAGCTCCCTAGGAACTCGATGTGTGCTTTGTGCTGTTTTTCAGGACACAATTGTGGGACTGTGCAGACACCTGTGTTCTGATTTCTTTAATTCACTTGGCTTTCAGACAGAGGGCCAAGCGTACTAAGTATGGAATATCTCCTAATTTATTAAAAAAGCTCCACTTTCATCTCCTTTTGTGTTTCTATCATATTTCATGTATTGTACACTAAGCGTGCTCATTATTTCAAATTATGTGCTGTGACTTGTGCACATACCGTGAGCCAGGACCCTAAGTGTTCCCAACAGTGCAACAAGATTTGTTATAAAAGAACCCCGTGGTGGGTTCAGTGTGTACCATGAAAAACAGAGCAAGAGAGAAAGAAATGAGAAAGGAGGGGAAAGGGGGAAGGAAGGAAGGAAGGAGGGAGGGAGGGAGGGAGGAAGGCAAAGGAAGGAGGGTGGAAGATGAGAGGAGGGGGGAGGGGGAGGGGGGGGAGGGAGGGGGAGGGGCTTGTCGCACATGTTTCTTGCCAACAGTCTGCTCCGGTTGGGTTACTTGGCCATGCACTCAATCTTCCTCCTCTGACCTGACAGGACTCCAGTCTGGACCACTCTCACAACCCTGCAGAGTATCCTGGTGGGGAGTGGTGTCCCCCACAGGTGGTTGTGACACACGCCTGCCCAACAACTACCTTGAAGAGTGTGGTGAAATTTGCAGAAACACTTGTTTTCAGTGATGTGTGTGTGTGTGTGTGCGCGCGCGCGCGCGCGCGCACGCGCGCGCGTGTGTGCCTGTGTGTATGACATAAATGACACACAATGGAAAGTGAGAAGAAACTACCAAAGGTTTTAGCAATGACATTGGGCAACACAGGGACCTCAGTTGGGACTGGAGTCCCAACTCTACCATATCCTGGCTGTGCTGACTCGGGGTAAGAGTGTGAAGGGTCTAGGACCCTTGTGGGTAAAGATCATTTACCTCGTGGGGTTGTGGTGTTTGTTGAGCTAATGTGTTAGTCCCTTGTAAGGGGGCTTGTTGCAGTAAGTGGCAGCCATTAGCAACGACATCAGTCTCCATGGGATGGAGACCCTAGAGTAAAGAGACAACATCCCCTGTCCCTCATCCTTTGAAGCTACCCTGGCGATGCCCTACGGCTGGCCTGTTTTCTTATTGCCTCTGCTCATTCCCAGGCCATCCTAGCCTAGGGGGAAACATGGCTGCACCAGATGTCCAGATGCTCTACTCTCTTCCTCTGTCACTGGTCTCTGGATTGCATCATCAGCTCATCAGCTGCTGAGCACATGGCCGAGAGCGGGGATAGCATGGGCCCAAGCCAGTTCATTTGTCTCCTGGAAACCTGTATTTTGAGCAGTAGGACTTTGTCCTAGTTAGGGTTCTATTGCTGCGAGGAAACACCGTGACCAAAAATCAAGTTGGGGAGGAAAGGGTTTATTTGACTTATACACCCATATCACTGCTCATCACTGAAGGAAGTCAGGACAGGAACTCAAGCAGGGCAGGAACCTGGAGGCAGGAGCTGATGCAGAGGCCATGGAGGGGAGCTGCTTACTGGCTTGCTCCTCATGGCTTGCTCAGCCTGCTTTCTTATAGAACCCAGGACCAGCAGCCCAGGGATGGCACTGCCCACCATTGGCTGGGCCCTCCCGCATTTTCCCTAATTGGCATAATGACTTACAGCTGGATCTCATGGCGGCATTTCCTCAGCTGAGGCTCCTTCCTCTCTGATGATTCCAGCCTGTGTCAAGTTGACACACAAAACCAGCCAGTCAGTACAGACTTGAAGATGGAAAACAGTCTTATCTCCTTCGCCTCCTCCCTTCCAACAGTCCTCACCAGCCCAGGCACTGGCCCCTTGATCCCCTTCCCCCTACAAACAAGTGCAGCCCTCCTCTGAGAGAATTGGCTGAGTCTCCAGAGACAAAAGCCCCATGGCACCACAGAGCCAGCTTTCACATTCCTGCCTGTAGGACACCATCTTCATGTGGACCTAAAACTGTACTTTGAAGGAACAGACCTTGACAAGAAAACCTTTCGATCTTGGAAGGTATCTGTGATGGTTTCAATGAGAAATGTCCCCCATAGTATCAGGTGTTTAAATACTTGGCCCTCTCAGTCAGTGACACTGTTTGGAGAAGTTTAAGAGGTATGGCATTGCTGCAAGAAGTATGTCACCGGGGCTTTGGGCTAAAAAGCCTACTGACATTTCCAGTTGAATGTCCTCTCTCTCTGTCTCTGTCTCTGTCTCTGTCTCTCTGCTTCATGCTTGCAGTTCAAGATGTGACTGTTTCCTGTTCCTGCTATGTTTCCTTTGCCGTTGTGGACTTTAACTCTCTGGAAGTGTAATTCAAAATGAATTATTTCTTTGGTCACAGTGTTTTTTTTTTTTTCTCACAACAGAGAGGTAATTAATGCAGCCTTCCACAGCAAATGTGACCAAGACTCCATAACCTAGGCTCCATCCTCAGATAGGGAGCTCTACCTGCATGGCTGTGAAGGAGATGGCCAGTCCCTGGTGTTGATGCTGAGTGAGTGTTAGGTTGCACCTCCAGCAGAAGTCATGTTTCCAGGGTTGCACCTGTGCTAGCTCAGGGGCCAGAGGAGGCACTGGCCTGCTCCCATAGCCTATACACAGAAGGGTCCCAGAGGAACAGAGGTGGCACCTTCTGAATACTTTCCCAGTGTAACACCTGGACAAAGGCTGCCTTCAAGCTTGTCTCCCGGTGCTCCAGGCTGCAGACCCCAGCTCTGAGTCCCCAGAGTGACTTTATCACCTCAGTCAGCTTCTGCACCCCTATGCCTCCACCCATAATGCTAGGGCCTGTGTCCCTCCAGATGAATCTGGCAGAAATGTCTGCGCTCAGGGAACAGAGGGCCTTTTGACCTGTTATTCCCAACTGGATATCTGCTTCAATCACCCTCTCTTGCTAATTGCTTGACTCCCTGCTTCTGTGCAGTGTGCACTTCTCAAGTGGCCTGGCTTACCTAGGATAAATAGGGTGTGAAGCCCAGCAGCCCCAACAGCCCCAACAGCCCCAGCAGCCCCAGAAGCCCACAGGTCCTCCCTTTGCATGGTCTTTGTGGAGGGCATTTTGTTTATTGCTGTTAAAATGCAGGGAGCTCGTGAGGGCTGTGAGAAGGACAGGGACAGGGGCTGGGGACAGCTGCTGGTGGAAACTGAGCTTGGGGCCTGGACCTCTTGGGACTGGGATTCATAAACTCTTGATCCTGTGCTGAAACTGGAAACCGGAAACTGGGCCTTGGCTCCTTCCTTGACCCTTGGGGCCTGGTTCAACCTCTCATTTCATCTTCTACTCTTCCCCAGGTGGACGCCCTGCTCTGTCCGGTTTGGACACTGTTTTTGAAGAGGGCAGAGGGACCTCGCTCTGTGCCTCACCTTTGCTTTGCCAGCCTCTGGATGTCCTCTGTCAACCCCTGCTCTGCCACCAGCAGGGCTCAGCTCCATTCAACTCCAGGGGCTCCTCAAGGGCGACTTCTCTCCCACCTCCTGCAGCACTTGGTTGGGTTTAAGTTCACCTTCTTGACCTGGCTCCTAGCCAAACTGTGAACACTTGGGATAGAACTTCCTTCTTTGGCTTGGGTCTGCACCAGAAGTCATCCTATGCCTATATGGGGTCCATGTGTACCCAATGGCTGATAAGTTAATTAGACACCATTTACCCCACTGGAATTCATACCTATTTATTTATTTATTTTTAGAAAGGGTCTGATTATGTAGCCCTGGATAACCTGGAACTCTCTGTGTAGCTCTGGCTAGCCTGGAACTCTCTGTGTAGACCTGGCTTGAGCTTGTAAGGGGCATTGCTGTCTCTGCCTCCTGGGTGTTAGGGTTAGAGATCTGCATCATGGCCACCAGCATTCCCTTTTGAAGCCAGGCTGTGGAGACCACCCACAGGACTCCTCATGCTGTTGAGAATGAAGTGCTCACGAACCCCAAACCTGTGTAATGAGAGGCTCCCACAGCATGGAGCTGAACTGCTTGTGTCTGGACCCTTTCCACACAGTTCTGGGGACAGCCCCTTGGAAGGGTACTTTGAGAGTCAGATGCAAACACAGAACTTGGGTGAACATGGTGGAGGGTCCCGAAACTGGCCAGGGTTCCAGGCTAGCCAGGGTTACACAGAAAGTTCTCTCCCGCTGTCCTTTGACCACATTCACCCAACGTTTTACTGACTAGACATTCTGGCCATCTCTCTCCCTAATGGCAACCTCTCTGCTCTAGAAGGAAGCCAGTGAACTTGGACAAATGTCATAATGTTTATGCCATGACTTGCCCCAAAATACAAGTCTCTTAACCAGGAGTGATTTCACCCCAGGCAGCGTTTGGCAGTATATGGGAACATGTTAATTCCACAAGTACTGGGGTGGGCTGTTTCTGATTTCATGAGTATGGTCCAGAGATGCTCACAGACATCCCCACAGGTCAGCCCCCCCCCCCGGAAAACATTTTCCATTGCCAAATATCAGTCCTATGCCACGTACAACTGGTCTGTCTAGTTTGAGCCGTGATTTGTTGTCTCCCACTCTTCAGTGCCTGGTCATTGCAAACATCACCCAAGGGAAATGAAGAGCCAAAAGATTCCTGTCACCTCTGCTGTGACTGCAAAGGGAAGCCAGGAGGCCTGGTGGTCTAGGAACGAGTCTGCAGTGAGGCCTCCCTTTGAAACCCCAGCACTCGTCAATCCTGGTACAGCAAGGCCCTGGATGAAAGACCGATGAGAGACATGTAAAGGGAGCACTTTTGTTTCTAAGCTTATGGAGCAGGGTGGAGAATTTTTTAACGGAGCCAAACCACACACGCCTCTATTGGGGCGTGAAAAACGTGCAAATGAAAACAGAATAGCCCACCTGCCTCCGCTTGCCATGCGCAGCACACACAGGCCGCGGGAGCGGAATGGGAAGTGTATTTACTTAGTGGAAACTCTCAAATAATGGCCCTGCCTGCCCCAGCAGGTAAGACTTGCGGTTCAATTGCACTTGGTCCGTTTTCAACACAGGATATCTCTGTTTGACAGTGTTTGAACAGATGGCGTGCAGGCAGCACTTAGGACAGCAAGATGCTCCGGTTGTTCCCAGCCTCCGCCCGGATCCCAGGGTCCCATTGTTGGCCGCTCTGTGTGAAACGTGGAGGGCTTGAAGATCACTTCTGCACTATGTGTGTGACTGCTTTCCTATCACTTAGAAACATCTTAGATTTACTCTATGTATGTGAGTGTCTGCTTGCATGCGTGTCTCTCTACCATCTGAGTTCAGATGAGGGTGGGTGTCGGATTCCCTGCCGCTGGACTTACAGGCTGTGGGAGCTGCCACGTGGGTGCTGGGAACTGAATCAGGGTCCTCTGTTAAGTGTAGCACATGCTCTAACCACTGGGCTATCTCTCCAGCTCCATCCCACCACTTACTTTGACCCATGTCACCCAAGATTTCTTTAAATCACCCAGCATGGCAGAGTCACTAAGAGCTTAAGCCACAGAGAGGACCCACTAGTTGTGTGGCATAGAAAAATGTCTGAAGGGGTTCATTGGGGAAGTGTGTGTCTGAATGGCATCCTTGAGGGCCCTTGTTCTACGCATTTCAAGTCTCTCACTCATCATTCCGCAGTCAGGAGCTGCCGCTGCAGCTGCCACGCAAAGGGAGGATTGGCTGCATCTTGTGTGCCTGAGCCTGCCTTTGCCCAACTATGATGGGTTTTTGTTTTGTTGTTGATGTTTGTTTGTTTTGAAAGTTCTAGGCAAGTAAGGGCATGTTGGTCATCCAATGTCTGTCTTTTACTAGGGGAAGGACATATTTTCTAGAGGTTCCAGAATATTCCCTCTACGTCCTTTGAACCCAAACTAGGTCATGTCTTTTCAACCAGCCCAATGGCTAGCAAAGGAGCAACTACTGCCCCCTCAAGACTTATTACGTCAAGAGGGTAGGAAAAAGTCTCCTCCAGGCCCGCCCAACTCTTAAAATCAGAGCTCCATCAGAAATCAAGGAACCGCCGGGCGTTGGTGGTGCACATCTTTAATCCTAGCACTCTGGAGGCAGAGGCAGGTGGATCTCTGTGAGTTCGAGGCTAGCCTGGTCTACAGAGTGAGTTCCAGACAGCCTCCGAAGCAATACAGAGAAACCCTGTCTGGAAAAACCAAAAAAAGAAAGAAAAAGAAATCGAGGAACCAAAGCACCTATTTGTAAGTGCGCTCATGAGATGAATTAGTTTTCCAGTTGCTCAGTTCTGACAACTGAGCTAAGTCTTCTGGATTAGGTCTTGGACACATTAGTCACTTATTTCTGCACTGACAGATCCATGTGCAAGCTGTAGCCTGGGAACTGGTAGCAAAGCGTCTCTTGGAGCTCCCAGGCAGGTCGTAGAACTTCCAGTGTGAGCAGTGATTCCCAGGACCAAGAGTTCTAGAGCTCGTGTCACAGGGGAGCTAGCTGGCCAGAGCTGCCTGGATGTCTTCCTAAAGAAAGAGCCCATGAAGCAGAGGAGGCCTCCACAGAGGCAGCACTAGCAGAGGTGAAAGATTGAGGTGAGTGGCCACTGGGGGAAGGGTTCTGTGCAGAAAGGGGATCCTTGGGAAAGTCCATGCTAACCTGTGGTCAGCCTGCTCAGGCCTTTGGGACTTGGGAAACACATTTGCCCCCTCTATTGCCAGTGGAAAACTGCTACAGGGTTTTACCTGGGAAAGTGATAGGATACAATGTATGTTTTCAAAGTCCTGCTGGCCTGGGTGAGAACACAATAGTAACTTGCTACTGTGTGCCACTCTTGTGTCTTTTGGTCATGGCCAAACAAGGTCATGGCCCTTTCCACCAGTCATTGTTAGGACGCTGCTCTTGCATTAAGTAATTCTCTGGGAACTCTGGTTACTTCTCATGAGAAGGATCCCATCACACAACAGTACTAGCTGCTTCCAGCCCCTTGGGTTTACTGTCTTGCTGCATAATCACTCCTAACACTCTTGCTGGCATGCCATTAGCCAGTGGGGCTCAACTGATGAGACCACTCAAGGTTGAACCTTCAGCCAGCAGAATTGTGAGTTAAGTAAGTCTCTTTGCTTTCTATATCTGGCCTCGGTACTTTGACATGGCAACGATAAACATAGGAGCCTAGCCCGAGTTCGTGACTCATAAAATTAGGGCCTGTAATAAAATGATGGTTGTTTCAAGCCACAAAATGTTGATGTGGTTTGTTATGAAGCAATAGATAATTGAAACACTGCAACCACAATGACTTGTTATTATTCATTTATTAGGTTTTAGTTAATATGCAGGATAATGGGTTTCACTATGGCATTTTCAAGTCCATAGTCACCTAATAATGCTACTTCGGTGTTTTTTAAGACACCCTCTCCACTTGAGCACTGCACAAGCCATTTTCTGTTAACTGCCCTTCAAGAAGCTGCAGAAAGACCATAGGAGCTGTTTCTGTAGGATTTCTCCTCCAGGAAAATTGTTGGGTTTGCAGGATCCGGTTTCGAAGAACGCTCAAGCTTGGTGAAGAGTAAACACAAAGTACCACAAATCAAAGCCAAACCCAATGCCAAATTAACCAGCAGGCTCCCCTTCTGAATAAAAGTAATGCAATTATCTGAATTCTTGGTTTGCCCATGAGTACAACAGAGGTGTCTTGGGGTGTGTGACCTCTAAAATACACAGGCAAGGGGGAGACTTAACTGTGGGCTGTATGCTTCAAATGTCAGAGTGAAGGGAGGCAGCCGGTTGCTTCTAATCAGTATTTATGCAACATGCTCCCAAAGCTGTGACCTGTGGAGGGAAAACGTCACCTTCTTTCTTTTGGACACCTTTTACTTGTTATTTCAATAGGAAATTATTCTTTCAGAATTAGCTACATCTGTCAGCCCAGCATTCCTGGCTGCCACAGAAGTAGTTCTTACAGAGTCCCACCCCCTCAATAACTTTCTCTTTAGCTTCACCTTCCCTGGGTTTTATTTATATTTGGCAATTCCCTGGGGTGTCCTGACAGGAAACGTTAGTGAGAGCTGGGATCGCATGGTTTAAACACTCGGCGCTATGTTATTTTTCTTTATTAGTGTTTCCAAATCTGAAGAAGACAGTGGATCTACTCCACACCAAAGGCTGTCCACTTTTTAGTGTTTCCAGACCCATCACTAACTGTAAGCCTTAAGTACCAAGTTAATTGTCTCCTTTGTCAGTATGAAGGATACTCTGAGTTGGGGAGATGACTCAGTGGGTTAAGAGCTTGCTGCACAAACATGGGGACCTCGGTTTCGATCCCCAGCACCCACTTAAAAGCCAGGCATGGTGACACACACCTATACCCTCAGCTCTGGGGAGGGAGCAGACAGGAGAGTCCCTAGGGCTTGCTGGATAGCTAGTCTATCCAAAATAGCAAGTTACAGGGTAAGTGAAAGACACTGTCTCAAAAAACAATGTGGAGAGGGATAAAAGAAGACAGACAGACATTAATCCCTGGCTTCCACAGAGTCCTGCACAGACACAGACATGCACACAACACACACACACACACACACACACACACACACACACACAGGTTTGTATAAGTATGCACACATTCATATATGCTCTCCCTCTGTAGTAGAGCATTTGCCTAGCACTAGGCCCTGAGTTCCAACCCCGTACACCTAAAGTGCATGTTTGTCGGGTTGGTACAGGCTGCAGCTGAGTGAAGTAGATGACATTCTTTGCCTACCCTCTGTGCAAGGCTCCACGGATGTGCTCACTTCCATTGTTTCCTTTCCACGGGCATTGCAATTGGTCAGGACAAGACTGCCCCCTCCATCACTGGTCATAAGCCCACATAATGGCTGGCTTTCCAGCCGTGGGCCTTGGCTGGCATACAAGCCCTATTCCCCTTTTCTTTCTTTGTAACGGTAACATGGCCTCCCACCCACCACTGTTCTCTGGAGCACATGAGGCTGTCATTCAACTATGCAGAACCAGATGAGTCTGGCTACCTATCATAGGAGTTCACCATGAGGCAGGTTAAAGGTTTCCCAGCTCACCTGAAGCACATCAGAGGGACCACCATCTAGTGAAGGCTGTCCAATGCAGAAAAGCCTTTATTTTCAAGAGAAAGGTTTTACCAAGTTGGACTCATAATACCACACAGCTGTACCCCTGGGGCTCCCTTATCAGCAAACTGACTTTGTGGTTTTCTTTCTTTCTGTGTGCAGGCATGCATATGTTGGGGTCTAGAAGACAGCCTTGAGTGTCGTTCCTCAGGCATCACCCACCATTTTCTTTATTCAAGACAGGGCCCCTAGCTGCCCTAGAGTTCACAGAGCAGGCAAAGCTGGCTGGCCAGTCAGCTCTAGAGACCTGGTTGTCTTTGCTTTCTCAGCACAGGGGTTGTAAACATGTGCTTCTGTCCTTAGCTTTAAACAAAGAAACAAACAAACAAAGATGTATTTTATTTTCAATTATGTGTATGTGTCTCTGTGTGGGTATGTGCTTTTGAGTGTAGGTGTCCACAGAGGCCAGAAGAGGGCGCCAGGTGCCCTGAGCTAGAGTTACAGGATGCTGTGACCCACCTAACCTAGGTACCAGGGACTGATCTCAGATCCTCTGCAAGAGCATCGCATGCTCATAACCACAGAGTCATCTCTCCTTCCTCTGCTCCAGCTTTTTACACTTGAGTCCTAGAGATCAAACCGGTCCTTGTGTTTATAAGGAATGAGCTTTACTGATAGATCAAGCATCTCCCAGTCCCCTACTTTGGAGTTCTCTATATCCCAGCAGGTCTTAATAGAAATTAGAGAGATAGAAACAGCTCTCCGGAAACATTGAAGGTGAATGATGGGTTAGACTTGTGCATCTTACCCTGGCTTTTTATTTTAAATTACAAATATGCAAGTCTTGAAAATATAGCGTTCCTAGGCTCTCTGTTAAACATCATGGCAGCCCAGGTCCTTCCCAGCAGACTCACTGTGATACTTTCCAGATTTGGCTTTAAGATGTGTATTATTATGGTCAGCCATGTTCCAGGAGGAGTTGGAAGCAGCTAGCTTAAATATACAACCATGAAAAGCCAATTCAACTTCTTCCTTGGTTAAAGATGCCCTGCTATAAATAGAAAGCCCTGGAATCCTTATTATACAGGGACTTATTCATGAAGATTACCTTATTTTGCAACAAACAGACGTTTCTAATAAATGAATACAGTTAAGTATATGTCCGAGAATTTTTCTTTTGACCTTAAAATTATAACCAATATGTAGTGTTTTCATTTTTGCCTAATCACAAGGAAATCTGATGTCATCCTGTAAATTGCACAGAAGGATTTTTTGACGTGGACAAAGCTAAATAGTCCTGACAGTTTGGATAAACTCTGCCATCCTCCTGGTGGCGAGGCATGGAGAGTCCCCTGCTCAGACCTATCCTGGGGCTCCTCCGTCTGTGGCTTTAACTCATCTCATCTCCTTTAACACTGAAGCACATTACTTTCCAAATTTGCCCTTCTGTGGGTCACCTGAAAACCCACGTTCCTGCGATTTATTAAAATATTCAAATGCCAGCCCCTTATTGTGTTTTTATAAATACACTCTTGACTCTCTGCCAAGCAGAGAGGAATTTATGCATTCTGCAGTGGGGTCAGGTTTTGGTGTGACCTTATGATAGCGTGCGGCCCGGTATGGTGACTGGGTCATTACCTGGTGAGTCCTCAAGTGTCCTTTGTTCACCGACCAGAGAATGAGGGAGAGATGCGTCCCACGGTCCCGCTGGGACAATGCCCCGTCCATCTTCTTCCTCCTATCGCAGAACATATATGCGGTAAGGGCCTTGCACAGCCGGTTAGTGAGATACAAGGTGTCACTCCTGATCTTTGCTACTCCAAGCATGTCCCTGACACTGACTTTTGTTAAGAAAGGAGGGGCCACCCCGTGCCTGCCGGAACTGGATCACCCTGTACCCCCAGGGACACCCTGGCCTTGTGCCAAGGCTTCTGGTAGGAAGAGATGCACCAAAGCCTCGAGTGTTTGGAGAATCTGCCATCCTTTGCAACCGCCTGTTTGATAGGATATGCCCAGGCCTGGTTTCCTATTGACTTAGTTCCCTTCTTGGCAAAGCCAAACAGCCTATGTTTGAGGAAGAATGTCTCACTGGGAGTGGAAAGAAGGCCCTGACCCTCAGGCACTTGGCTGTCTGGTGCTGAGGGCAGGACTAGTTCCCACCCATGTGAGCCTGCACTGGATGGGGCCGAGGAGGAAGATGTATGGACATTAAGTTTCTTCAGGTGAGGAAAGAAGCCTCTAGGCCTCGCTCCCCCAAGAGGACAGCTTTTGTCTTCTTATTGGTGGCTTTGCGTGTATAATAAGAAGACAAATATGTAATAATAGTAGACTATCATGAAGAGGAACAGATTGCCACCATCTGTCTGAAAATAGTGTGCTTGTGTTGAGCTCCTGGGGTGGCTCAGCTCACATCTCCCTGTGGAGAAGTCTCAGTCCATTTCTGTGGCTGTGGTAAAACACCCTAAACCTGAGTAATTTATAAGCAGCATCTGTTTCCTTCTCATAGTTCTAGAGGCATAGACGTTCAAGATCAAGGCACTAACAATGCCTCCTGGAGCCTGTTCCCCTCAGGTGGTGTCTCCTATGTGTCCTTATATGAAGTAGAAGACGACAGCTCCCTGGGCTGGAGAGATGGCTCCGTGGTTAAGAGCGCTGGCTGCTCTTCCAGAGGTCCTGAGTTCCATTCCCAGCAACCACACGGTGGCTCACAACCATCTGTAAACCTGCAGGCATACATGCAGGCAGAACACTGTATACAGGATAAATAAATAAATCTTAAAAACAAAGAAGATGGAGATGATAGCTCCTTTGGAACTTGAGGTCACTGATCCTGTCTGTGCCTCGTCATCTTCCAAACCCAACCACTTAACATCGCTGCTTTGAGGACTTGGTTACAACATCTGGACCTGGAGGAGACACAAACACTCATATGTAGTAGCATTCTGCTACCCCAAAGCTCACATCTGCTTCTCCACACATTTACTCCATTGCAATAGCCCTCAGAATCCTGATGCACGCTGGCCTCAGCCCCAAAGCGCAAACTTCACAGCCTGCCCTGAGAAATGCCTTGTCTGATACGAATGAGACTTGCCTTGGTCTTTTCTTTCTTTCTTTCTTTCTTTCTTTCTTTCTTTCTTTCTTTCTTCTTTCTTTCTTTCTTTCTTTCTGTTTCTGTAACAAGATATTACAGGTTCAATAGTTCATAAAGAAAATGAATTTATTTATTTATTCACTCATAACACCTCTACTGATGTTTTACAAACACCAAAATGAAGGTTCTGGCATTTCTTATGGGCATCTCTTCTTGCTATGTCATAACATGGAGGGCATCCCACTGCTGAGGCAGGGAGAGAGTGAGACCAGAGGGAGACTAAATCCACCCTTTCCATCCAGACACTCCCGTTACAGCTAACTCATTTCTGTGACTGTGACAACCCATATAGGTCAGTAGAGCCCTCCTGGCCTCACACCTTAATAGTGTCATGATGGTGATCCAGTGCAACACAGTTTTGTGGAGGACATCCCCATAATAACATGACTCCTCATATATGAGCCTACAACAAAATCAAATAATATGCTCCCAAACACAGTATTAAGAGGAAGATCGACAGGCACTCTGGGTAGCAAGAGGCTCTGTGTCAGACTGATCATTAGAAAAATAAGAAAAAAGAACCAGATGGAATTTATTGGATAGAGAAAGAGCAGGGAGAAGCCAGAAGAGGTAGGCACAGTGATCCAGCTCTTCCTTGTCTTCTGTGAGCCCCTTGGGGGTTGCACCCTGAGGCAGCATCTGGGGACTGCCACAGTCTCTGCTGCTGGATATTCTGAGAGGAACTCAGCATGGATGTCTCAAAGCTATGCAGTGGTACTCACAGTTTTCGGCCCCTAATCTATGCCTCGATACAGTCAAATCCCTAATACTCTTCCAGCGGCTTGACCCTGCAATGAGCACGCTTGTGCCACCAATAACATTTTCCTTCTAAGAAGTGCTGTGAGTGAGTTACCAAGTTACCAAAAGAGACCTGCTCTGCCTGGGTTTCACCCCAATGTCAACGGAAAAGCCACGCAAGCATGAACAGGAAGCTAGGGGTCCCAGAGTTACTCAAAGCAGCAAAAGGGAGTGAAGAGGCACAAGGGGACCTTTAGTCTCCCAGAATGGGACTATCTTTGCTATATGTTTCTTAAAGTAGTGGCTGTCTGTTATCAGATGTGCAGACACATGAGTGCATGAAGGCTTAAAACACCTCGAGCCCTCCGTGACTTATTCTTACCATTTCAAGCGTGTCCAACCCAACGCCCAAGCTAACTATGGATGATGCCCACATGAAACTCTTAACATACTTAAAACATGGGATCTCTGTGTGATTTTCATTGTGTAGCTTGATGGTGCATATCTCAAGCATAAACTATGGGTGACAATATTCATGTTGTCATGCCTAAAGGTTTGGCATGCATGGCAAGTGACTTTATATCATTAGACAGATAATAACTTACCCTCCGGGCATGGCGGTAGCCAGAAGATGGCTTCCATGGCAATACCCTGCAAGTGTCTCATCCTTGTCTCCAACATTATGATGGCAGAAACAAGCATTGCAAGTTCACGAATCTTCTCGAAGTGCTTCCTCATCACAGGCTTACATGCAGGCTTAACACTGGTTTTATTTTAGGACACAGGATCTCTGTGTTGCTCAGGATGGCCTGGGATTCCTAGGCTCAGGAGGTCCTTCCTTTTGTCTCAGTCTCTTGAGTAGCTGGGTCATAGCTGCAGTCTGACTTGCCAAGAAGTTTGTAAAAGACCAGTGTCCCTATGCATGCTATCCTGGGTTGGTCTTACTGAGGGTAAATGCCCTACATAAGTCACAGGGCATTCATGCTTACCTGTGTCTACCTCTGCCTCTTCAGGACATCCCACACCTAAGAATCCTTGAAGCATCAGTGTTGGCTCCCACCATCTCCATCCTGGAGAGTTCCAGAACACCACAGTATGATGGAACCCAAAAGCATACTGCCATGTCTACTGGAGCCTATCTCTAAATCAGTTCTTTCTTATGGGTCCTCTCAGGCCTCCAGACCACTAGACTCTGGGCTGAAGCAGCTATGAACTTCACAGATAACCCAAGCCTTCACACACACACACACACACACACACACACACACACACACTTGTATGGAGTAAAAGTCCTTTGCTCTGGAGATTTTGATGAAGAAAGTCAGGAAATCTCTCATGAGCAAGAAGGAGGCTGCCTAAGACAGGAGGACCAGATAGGGCCATTCAGGGCAGGGCCAGAAGTATCTCAGAGTGCTGAGACACCAGAACAGGGAGGGTCTGAGTCGCTGGATGTGTGAGGGGGACTAAAGTAGCAGAGAGCCCCATGTTCTCTGTGGCCACAGAGGCCAGTGTGACTTTCTCACTGTGTTACAGGGCTGCTGCTGTGTTTCTCACACCTTCCCATATGATTCACACGTACAAGGCGACCGTGTCCTGGAGAACAGTGATGGGAATGTTCCTTGGTTAGAACTTGGTCATGTCTGTGGACTACGCCCAACATACTCATGTTACATGTAGTCTGCCTCACAGAAATGTAATTGGGGGCATGAATAATCATGATACCAGCCCTCGTGACTATAGGTAGGGCATCCCAACCTTGTACTATCCCTGGGGAGACTGAAGCACAGAGCGGAGGTGTGACTTGCCTGACGGCTACAAGAACTTGCAGAACAAGTGTCTGCACCGTATCCCTTAGCTATCAGTTTTGGTTCTCATCCTAATCCTAAGCGCCCCAGGATGTCTTCCAACACACCTTCTAATATGTCTTCAAGATCAGAGATTTTACTATACTACTGGGGTGTATGGCTCTCCAACTCAGGGAAGAAGATTCAACTTCTCTCTCTCTCTCTCTCTCTCTCTCTCTCTCTCTCTCTCTCTCTCTCTCTCTCTCTCTCTCTCTCTTTCTCCCTTAGTCCCTACTGGACGGGCAGCCCCTGATACCCTCAGGGTCACCTTTGGGAAACAGCAGCCTCATACCACTAATCAAATGCCCTCTAATTTGGCCCTGGAGGCATGAAACTTGAGTTTGATGTTGCTGTAAGGAATGCTTTAAAATAGCGCCTGCCTATAAATTCTTCACAGCTTAGGCAGGGGACGCAGCTTTCCCTTTTAGGACATTCGCATGACTATGTAGGGCCATCATTAATTTTGACTATTTTTTTCCACTTTCATTTCTTTTCAAATTTAGCCAAAAATGTAATAAATGTCTTGGAACAGATCTTCTTAAAGCCATTGGTGGATGAATCATGGGGTATCTGGAATTTTTTTTTTTGGCCTTTCTAGTGGAATGGTCTTTTTCTTTTTAATAAGAAACAACAAATACTACAGCTCTTGCCTCAACAATAAAAAAGTCTTACAAAACAAAAGCCTGGGTTTCGGTGTCACAGACACACACCTCTGCACTTGCAGCCCATTGTGAGGAGCCTAGGTGGCCTCTGTCTGTTGGAGCTGTGGACCTGCCCTGGAAAAGGCTTCAGAAGCCAGGCCACTGGGGTATTTTTTTCCACAAGGATTCCTTTTATTTGTAACATATGTGAAATTAAAATAAGCTTTATATGATTTTTTTATTTCCACAAACCCTTTAAAAAGTACGACCCAGTCAAATGGCTGAAAATAAAGCTGAGCTACATGGAAGTCTCCCTTTATCAGAGTTCTCTGACCAGACGGAAGGTGGATTTAAAACACACACACACACACACCAAAAACTGGGTCTGGGAAGGCTGTTCCCTTCCTGTCTCCTGGTACCTATGTATCTAAGTGCCAGGTTGAAAAGAGGCTGGGGGACATCCACCCAGTCTCCCAGAGCCTCAGTCCTACCATTGTGGCCCTCAGGTCACAGCACAGGCTCCGTGGGCAGAGTCTGTGCCAGGGAGGGCAGATAGAAGAGCTGTTCTCTGGGTATAAGCAAAATGGATCTCTGGGCTAGGACATATTCTGAGGTCGAGCACCTGACTAGAATGAGCAAGGCGCTGACATCCACTTCCAACAGGGGGGAGTAGAAGAAAGAAGGGAAGGAGGGGATGCAGGGAGGGAGGAGGGAGAGAGAGCAGGAGGGAAGGATAGGGACCTGCTTTCAGCTGGTGGAGCACTTGCCCAGAGTGTGTGACGTCTTGGTTTAATCCCCAACACTTTACAATCCCGATGAGGTGGCAAACACCTGCAACGCCAGCACTCAGAGAGGCAGGAGGGTCAGAAGTTCAAGGTTGTCTTTGGCTACACTAGAGTTTAAGGCCAACCTGGGCTACACTGGACTCTGCTTCAGAGAGAAGGAGAGTAGTTCTAGTCCTGCCTCTTGGACAGGGAGAGACAGCGTAATTCTTCTGTTCCTTCAAGTAATTTGGGTCTGCCATCTTCTTCCCAAGTCTCCGGAGGGTTGAGCGTCCCACAGACCTCAGTGGCTCCTGGAGAGAACGCTTCCAGCCCCTTCAGTGGCTGTTTAGGGTTGTGATGCTGAGCCCAGGTAAGGTACCCAAAGACTGCTTCTACTCAAGAACTTGGGGAATGCAGGGGACAGATGACATCAGAGTCTTTCTGGGGCTTCTTCCTTGCTTTGACGCGTTTCTGTGTCCCCATGTCTCTGAGGCATTTCCACCTGGTGCAAACGCATTTCATATGTCTCAATATTCAGTAACATCCATATATACTTTATATGGCTAAAACTGACATTGAGAAATAGATGTCTGTCACTGATAACTTGGGGCTATTTGTCCCAGCAGTGATGCCAACATCAGCTAAGAATTCTTCCAGAAATAAGAGTATCTAACTAACTCCCAACCACCACCACCACCACACACACACACACACACACACACACACACACACACACACACACACACACACGGCACTTGGACCACATGTAGACTTTGCATGTGACTTTTATTACTGTTTCTGGACAACAGGACAGTTTCTTAGTAGTATAAGTTAAGTCCAAAATGATTAGATTGAAAGTACATTTCAGGACTGGAGAGATGGCTCCGCAGATAAGAGCACTGTCTGGTCTTCCAGAGGACCTGTGTTTGACTCCCGGCACCCACATGACAGCTCACGGCCATCTGTGACTCCAATCCCTTTGGCCTTCACGGTCACTATGTACACATGGTGCTCAGCGTGGATATAGGTAAAACACCCATATATTCAAAATGAAAAATGTCAATACTGTAAATCCTTTAGACTTGCTACTTTATCAGTTGACCCCAGTGCCACAGGGGTTTCTTCTGCAAAGCTGTGCGCTCTTTCCCAGCCCCACCCACCCAATCCTGCTTCTGTGGCAAGTCCAGAGAAAGGAGAAGAACGGGATGGCGGAGAGGATTCAGCCACACCTTCTCCTCTCTAGGGGCCTGGCTTTCCCGCACACCACACCTCGTACCCCAGCAAGGAGAGACTGACCCCAATTGCTGGTCCATCCAACTCCTGCCTCAGTGCTAAACAGTAACCTATTGTTTTGTACAGAAGAAATAACAGCTGAATGAGCGTTCCCCACCCGTGGCCTGAATTTCATCTCGGTGGACACGCTCCAGGGACTGGGGTAGCAGCATGGTGCCAGGTGACCCCAAGCACACCACACCTTAAGTCACAGCTCTCTTCTGGCTGCTGCCACTCCATCCATCCTCTAGAGACGCAGTGTGTGTGTGTGGGGGGGTGGCCATTTAGCTTTTCTGTGCTTGAGGGGAAGGTGGGCGTTTTGCAGATGTCACAGCAGATTGAGATACATTTTTCTGTGTTGTCACTGTGGAGGCAGTGGGCTCCTGGAGCAAGCCCGGGCATCGTCTGCAATCCCACAGCTGCACGCCCTTTGTTTTCGCAGTGACCAGGGGGTTGAGAAGAGCGAGCTGTGTGCAGTAAGAAAACATTTGCTACCTGTGGTGTTTCTGGAAGTCAGTGAAGCACACCATCCAACATGTGGGTTGCATTTCCTCCACCCTGAGCTTGGCTTCCCAACACAGGCTAGCTGTGTGCCTGCCGTGGGGCAAGTTTCATAGAAACGGCAATGTACATTGCTGGGTGGCGAGGAGCTAAAGCATCAAACATTCAAGATGTTTTGTGTTACTGTATCTCTAAATGAGGATTGTTCCACGAGGTGTGTGTGGGGGGGGCATACTTACAAACTTCCCTGCCATCTGGCAGCCCTTCTCGCTGGCCCGGATAGCTCAGTCGGTAGAGCATGAGACTCTTAATCTCAGGGTTATGGGTTTGAACCCCACATTGGGCACCAGGTATTACGAGAACCAACGATCTGTGGTCTGTAAGGTTAAGATATCTTTATTCAGATAAACACCAGCCAAACGCAAGCCAGAGCGTGCCAGGGGCAGCAAGGCAGCCAGGCCAGAGAGAAGGGCCTCATGTGCCTTTGCAAACCCTTAAGAACCTAAGGCGTGGTTATGGTGTCTCCCTACAGGAGACTGTAAACTCTAGTCTTTCTAATGATGAACATTTGGGGCTCAGTGACTGTTGGGAAGTTCAGAGCCAAATCCGCAGCCGAGTCTCAGTGAGCTTCCAGTAGGTTGGCTTTGTGAGACTTGGTCTGTTTCATTGTGGACCTAACAGTGTCATATACATTTGGTGTATTTGCAGGAGCCTCCAAGGCTCTTGGGATGTTGTAAGGTACCACTTACTCCATAAACAAGCTTTGTTCTGCACACCTACATGGATCCCAACATCTTCAGGTCTAGGTCTAGAGATACCCGCCCCAAGATACCAGTGAGTGGCCAGCCCCTGACTAATACACTCCCCAAGAGACCAGGTCTTCAAGGTGTGTGCAAGTCCTAGAGTTTCAGAGAAAGAGACTCTACTGGTTTAAGCAATCTGAGACTTTGATTCTGTGGCTGATGAACTGTGTCATCTCTGGAAGCAGTGGTGTCCTCGTGCGGTCCTAAGAGATGGTGCCAGAGGCTGCAACACTGTCTCTGGAGAGTATTCTCTGAGAGAGTGGTCTTGCCCTCTCCTTCCCCCAGAATATTAATTTTAAATTTCTTAACAAGCTTCCAGCCTTGTAAGACATAAGCAGGGAGAGAGCTTGCTTTTTGTGGTGAAGCCCTGGGTTTAGTCTTTAACAGAGAGAGAGAGGAGGACAGGGAGAGAAGGGGAGAGAAGGAAAGAAAAAGATAATGTTTTAGGAGATAAATGGCTCACTAAAACAAGTCTTTCTGAAGGTGATTAAAATATTATAGTTTCCTGACCGGATGGTGGTGGTGCACGCCTTTAACCCCAACACTGGGGAGGCAGAAGCAGGTGGATTTCTGAGTTCAAGGCCAGCATGGTCTACATGGTTCCAGGACAGTCAGAGCTATATCATAAGACTGTCTCAAAGTTAATTAATTAATTAGTAATGAATTAATTACGTATCGTGGTTCCCCTTACCCCCAAGACGGCATATAGCCTATTTCCAACCACACACGGGAGCCAGAAAGAGTAAAATTCCTCCCATTCCAAGATTTTTTCCAATTAAAGGCTGGAGAGCTCGGGCAGTGAACGTCCTTGGTCCCCTGCCATCCTGCAGGCTCTAATCCCTGCTCTGCCCTGTGGCTCTGTGACCATAGGCCGCAACCTCTCTGCTTTCTCACCTTTGACCCGGAAGCTCTGCTTTGGGTTGGTTCAGCATCTTTGTTGCATCTTTGGGGAACTGGTTCTCCGGAGTTTGCCTGCACCCTCCATTGTGATGGGGATATAAAGTGTCCACCAGAGGGCGCATGAGTTCCTGCCAGTGGTGGCCCTGGGTGGGGACAGATGAGGGATGAATGTGTCTTCTCCATGGCCAGTCTGCTCTGTGCATTCACCCACACCCCTGAACAGCGCAGTGGGAAGTGTGTGTTGCTAACTGTCTGGGAAACTTGGGCAGAGTTCCCTATGGCTACAGCTGAAGACAGGGATCTGGAAGGTGACAGAAGTATGGAGAGCGGGTGTGGAGGAGGGGGTGATCCTGGCCGTCCTTCACTGGTCTGTGGCCAGAGGGACCATTATCTGACATGGGAAGTGGTCAGGGGCTCTGGGGCAGGAGTGGCTAGAGGACTGTGGCCACACTGGTATCCAAGAATGTCCTCAGAGCGTCACGGACAGCAGGGGACATCACTGCCACTGCCAGGGTCCCAACAGCAGACATGGGGTCTCTGGTGCCACTGCACATGGGTCTGAGTGAGGACCGAGCTTGGCCACTCCCACGCTGATTTGCTGTGTGACCCAGTCAAGTGTCTCTGCTTGGGCTCTGAGCCGCTGTGCCAGAGCCTCTGAAGGTGACTTCCCGACCTTGCTCAGCACGCTTGCTGTGAGCATGTGTCCCTCAAGCAGAAATGCTGAGGTTTGAGTCCCCAGTGGGAAAATGACCATATTTGGAGGGAAAATGGCTATGACATTTTTCAGAATGAGGTCACACTCCAGGGGGATGGTGTCTAAGCCAGTGTGACTGAAAGCTTTATAAGGAAAGAGGGGCTAAGAGATGCAGAGAGCAGGGCCTTGTGACAAGAGAGTTGGCAACAGGCAGAAAGCGGGGCCCACTAAAGGGCCAGATGCTGATAGGCAAGTCAGAGTGCTCCCCTGGGCTCCAGGTGGCACCAGTGCAACCTGGCACAGTGTGGTTTGTTGCAGAGGGTGAGAATAGAAATGTTTGCACTCAGCACAAAGGGCATCAGTGATGACAATGTGCCAGAGGCCAGAGGCCTTGAACCAGACCAATGACTTGTTGCAATGAACATTTTGCAGGTGGCTGATTGGCCAAAAGGGGCACACTGCCTGACACACCAAAGCTCCCGTGTTGCAGAGGTGGGAAAGACGGAGGAGCAAGGTAAGTTTTGTTTTGTTTTAAATTAATTTTGGGTTTTTTTTGGGGGGTCTGCTGCAGGGGTTAGGGGCAGATAGGGAAAGACTAGGGTGTGAGGGGGACTGGGGTGTATTATGTGAAATCCCCAAGGAATCAATAAAGAATTATATTTAAAAAACAAAACTCTCAACACAAACTGGGCATGATGGCACATGCCTTTAATCCCAGCACTTGGGAGGCAGAGGCAGGAGGATCTCTGTGAGTTCGAGGCCAGCCTGGTCTACACAGTGAGTTCCAGGACAGCCAGGGCTACACAGAGAAATTCTGTCTTGGAAATCAAAACAAAATAAAAACAAACAAAAGCCTCTCAACACATTCATGACAGAAGGACATATCATAGGAGAAGGGTCTACGTGGCAAGCTGGTCTCAGACGGCAAACTGCCCACCAACTCCCACTGGCTTGGTTCTGTCAAAGGGAGTGGGGTCATGGGACAAGTCCTCCCTAGTCCCCATCCCAGGTTCTCAGCCTGGGCTACACCATCTTCCTTTTCAGTTTTTAAGTGCTTTAATTGATTTGCTTTCCAGCATCTTTGGTTTCCATTTTTAATGGACACACACTATTTTCTAGCACACATGGCGTCCAATGTGACAATTCAGTACATGCAAGAGGGTGGCACTGATCAGGTGGTGCTGAACGTGTCCACATGTTTATCGCCTCAGATAGTGATTGCTGTTAGTATCGGACGTTCAGATCCCCTCTGTCGGTTCTTTGGAAATATCCAATGACTGCAGTAACCCTGGGTATCCTATGCGCCTTTGCTACCAATGACTGCAAAGGTTTCTCACGGCTGACATCATTGAGAACCTCCAGCTGGGGGCCTGTAGGGCCCAGGAATCTAAGCGCTCATTCTGGTCCCCTCTAACTGGCCATCTTCTCCCTGGTCCAAAGATTTCAGGCCACAGACCCAGCACATGCAGCAAACTGCCTGTCCAACCTCTGTGGCATGGTGTGTGCTGCCCAGCATCTCATAAACAGCGGGACGTGGCCATGCATAGCAGTTGGAAATGGTGAAGACAAGAGATATTTACCAAAATAAGAGCTGGAATTAACATTTCCAGATGGCAGCCCTGGTGTCTAACGACTGGGGCGCCAGGCCCCTGCCTTCACAGGTCTCATCTGAATAATCCTTTCTAACCAGGCAGGGGAAATCACACACAGACTGGCCTGCTGGAGAGCCTGTCAACAAAGGGAGGGAGAAAAAAAATTCCAAGGGGGAGAGAGAGTCAAAAAAGGAAAGACACTAAGAGGAAAACAAATGTACAAGCGTGCCTCTTAAGTCCCACCAATCATAGGGGATTTGTAATTCAGGAAAGCCTGGGGGTGAAACACAAAGCAAAAAGTGACCAAGACCCACATTCCTAAATAAGTTGTCTTTTCCGGTAATGAAAACGGAGTCGGACTGTAAATATACAGTATCTCCCACCACCGCAGCTCCTCCTGTTGCTTTCTTAAAATATTACAAAGCAAATAAATCCCACGTTCTAATCCATTACAGGCGAGTCCCATACCTAATCAGCTTGAAGCCAGGCCATATGGGGCAGTGCAAACTCCATGAGATAAGCAGAACAGGAAATTGGAGGTGGGTGACCAGGAAAGTGATATCCCAATGGTAACCTGAGCAGCCAAGTCACTAAAATCTTCCTGCAATGCAAAACAGGGCTTCCCAGGATGGGGTTCGCCCCCCACCCCCAACTGCAGTCCATCAGCTGGAGGAGTTATACAGGACCACTGTCTGGCTCTTTCCCGCCCCATTGTCTGAGTGGTGTGCTGGGCCCGGGATGCTGGGCACCAGACGTTGCCACCTGCTTTCCCGAAGTCTGTGTGGTCCGGCCAGTAGCTGAGCTGCTGAGAGCACAGATGCATCCATGTGTTGTCCTAGCACCTGTGCAGAAGGAAGGCTGTCTGTCTGGAGCAGGCCCCCAACCCTGGCACTGTTCACATGTTGAGGGGATGGTCTCTGCTGGAGATGGAGCATGAGTGCACCCTGTGCACAGCAGGGTGTTCAGCTGTCCAGTAACACTGGCCCTGGCCATGACCGATGACAGTCTTTGGACGTTGACAGCTAGCCCTGAGATGGAGAGGCAAAAACCCATCTCCAGTTGAGAATGTCTTTCGTTCTCTCTCTCTCTCTCTCTCTCTCTCTCTCTCTCTCTCTCTCTCTCTCTCTTTCTCTTTTTTTTTGACTATGTGGTGTGTGTGTGTGTGTGTGTGTGTGTGTGTGTGTGTGTGTGTGTGTGTGTGCCTCTTTGGGGGCATCAGGTCATCTGGAGATGGTATGTTTGCTAGATAATGACAATGACAAAACTGTGGCTGGAGATCAGGAAGGACCTACCCTCCCCAAACCAACAAGCCTGAAACTTGCTGGCACCTGTGGCATAGGGCTTAACTCTTTTAATGGTATCATCCCTTTTCTGGATTAGCTATGTGTAAGTGGGCTTCACTGAACCCCAGGCCAGTACCTGCTCTGCAGCTGGCCTGCCTCCTGAGGTCTCAGTCTGTAGTCATTGTATGAACCCTGTCCCCAAGATGCCTGGTCTAGGAACTCTGGCCACCTCTGTCTGGTATAGTGGGGTCATGCACAGCTGGCGCTGGGAAGAGCTATTTCTGCCACTCTGAGGTATCCAAAGTGTCTGCTTTGCCTAGACCAGCCACCTCTGTCCATCCCCCAGTGTTTGGGTCTCAGAGTGTGATGGCTAATCTTTATTGACAACCTGGGGTCTAGAATTGTCCTGGAAACAACCTAATAAGATTATATCTCAAAAAATAAAGTTTAAAATAGGACTAGGATGTACCACTGTGTAGAAATGCATGGTTAGTTAGTGCAGAGCTCCATTCTCTGACCTCCAGACAGGTTTTACTTGTACAAACAAGACATCACCACATTTCCCCCTTTTTGCACCTCAGGTTCTGAGTTCAAGGTCTGGATCACAGATAAGCACCCTTTTTCTACTCATGGCATTGAGTTGTCTACCCGTGACAAGGAATGGGGCATGTGGCTGAGATGCCTCTGCTTTACTCAGTGACATCTTTAGGTTGGGTCCCACAGGAGACTCAGAGGCTGGCCTGGGCTCCTGAAGACCCCAGATGGTCTGTAGCCTGTCCAGTCTGAGCCACCTCAGTCTGTCCCTGTCACATCTCACCATCCCCATGCATGCATGGATACAAACTGCTTACATAGCAAATACCAGGCCTGCAGAAGCAGAAAAGCATCAATAAAACCAGTCAGGAAGCAGTGTGCATTCTTTCTTTCTGTCTGTGTTTACAAAGTGCCTACTAAGTGCCAGGGTCTGGCCCCTGCCCTCCTGGGACGAGGTGAATGGTGAAGGTGGGTGCAAATTGTATTTCCTTTTTTTTCCCCCTAACAATTTAAGAGAGCTGGGAACAAAGCCTGCATTTCATGAAGATTTAAATTTTTTGTTTGTTTGTTTTTGTTTTTTCCAGACAGGGTTTCTCTGTATAGCCCTAGTTGTTCTGGGACTTGCTCTATAGACAAGGTTGGCCTCTAACTCACAGAGATCTGCCTGCCTCTGCTTCCTGAGTGCTGGGATTAAAGGTGTGTGCTACCAACGCCCGACTGAAGATTTAAATTTTTGTGTGTGTGAACCAGACAGTGTGTGCAAACAGCTCCTGAGACCCCAGAAACTTCAAGAGCAAGCCACTCTCCCCAACACTCCATTAAGGAGGAGAAAACACCTAACTGTCCTCTTGGGGGAGCCAATGTGCATTGGTTTCCAATGTTGCCAGGCAAACCCATGCATCCATGAGTCTGTCTTCAGCGCAAACGCACATTTATGCTTCCTTGTCAGAAGAAAACACTAGATGGCCTGGATGACTGTCTCGTTAACCCTGACAGGATGAATGGGGTTCAGCTTTCACAGAGCATCGGCAGAGGAAGGGGGTCCACACACGCACCATGTCATCTGATAGCATTTACTCAACACAGGAAACACTTCCTATCAGGGGGAGGGTGGTGACCCTGGTGAGAGCCAGGACGAGATTGAGGTAGGAAATTTTGAGCAAAGCTTCAAAAAAATGTCATTGTCAAAGTGAAATCAAATTAGTAACAGACTTAAAAACAGCTTAAGTGATGATTCTTCTGCCCCAGGAGACTGAGTGAAGAATTGTAGTACAGCCAGAACTCCCTAAATAGGTTGCTGTGGGAGCACACCCCAGAAATGCTTACTATGACCGGTCCCTTAGGGCATCAGAATCAGAATCTCTGCCTCCAGTTTTACTTCTCTGCTTTTGCTTGAGCTGAGAGGGTCAAGACTCCACATGAGGGCTCAAGAGATGACTCAGTGGTTAACAGAGCTTGATGCTCTTCCAGAGGACCCAGATTCTGGTCCCAGAACCCACATGGGAGCTCACAACCATCGGTCATAACAATCCCAGGGCATCTGAGGGTCTCTTCTAGTCTCTTGGGCACCACACACACAAGTGGTACAGACATGTATGCAGGGAAAACACTTACACAAGCCAAGGAAAATAGAAATTTTTAAAGAAAAATAGATACCAAATACAACATATCCATATGACAGAATATTACAAAGCCCCCAAACAGCAGGATTCTGATATGTGGTACAATGTGGACGTAGACATGTTTATAATATATGTGATGCATTGTGATGTTTGACTTCATTTATATGAAACACCCACAAGAGACATCCACAGGGGCAGAGGGCAGAAGGTGGAGGAAGAAACTGTGTAAAGAGTTCTTCCCCCCTGTGGGATGGTGGAGTGCTCTCTAACTGAACTAGACAGGGCGGATTACCCAACACAGTGATGCGACCAAATGTCACTGTCTACCTTAAAATGATTGATCTGCCTTATGTTAACTTCAACACACACACACACACACACACACACACACTCACACACACACACACACACACACTCACACACACACACTCACACTCACACACACACACACACTCACACACACACACACTCACACACACACACACACACACACACACACACACACACACACACACACACTCACACACACACACACACTCACACTCACACACACACACACACACACACACACACACACACGCACGCACCTTGAAAGCTGAAAATATCCATGCCTTGAGTCTTTTTATTGCTTAGAAGCTGTGTGATAAGACACACATATTTCTACATTTTTGATAATAAGTTTTAAAGATTAGAAGTCACATTTGGCATAGGGGGCCCAAACTCCAAATTTGTGTCTATAAAATAACATACCAATGGGCCTTAGTAAGGTTTTTCTTGCCATTTGATAAAATACACATCCTTTCATGATAAATCAAACTCTCCCCAAATTAGGAACAGAAAGAATATACCTCAACGCAATGAACACCTTATACAGCAATGCCACAGCTAATGCTGTACTAAATAAGAAAAAGCTGAGCGGGTGGTGGTGGTGCACGCCTTTAATCCCAGCACTCGGGAGGTAGAGGCAGGCGGATCTCTGGTCTACAAGAGCTAGTTCCAGGACAGCCTCCAAAGCCACAGAGAAGCCCTGTCTTGAAAAGAAAGAAAAGAAAAAAAGAAAGAAAAGAAAAAGCTGAAAGTATTTCACATAAGATCCAGGATAAGACAACAGTGCCTGCTTTTGTCACTGATATTCAACATTGTCACAGGAGCTCTGGTCAGAAAAGTGAGGTGAGAGAAAGATGAAATGAATACAAAGTAGAAAGATCAAACTATTCTTGATGCAAAGAACACCGTGGTATTATCTCGCTTATGCAAATAAAGCCTGTCTCAAGGTCAGAGAATGGAGCTTGCCACCAGCTAACCATAGAGGTCTGGAGGTCTGTACAGACAGACAGGAAGTGAGACAGATGGTGGAAACAGGATATAAGCAGGGAGAGACAGGAACTCTCTCTCTTGTCTGCTGAGGCTCTAGGAGGTGAGGTGTGGCGGTGGCTTGCTCCTTCTCTCTGATCTCTCAGCATTTTCTTCTGTATCTAACTCTGGGTTTTATTGCCTAGACCAATTAAGAACTCCATTTACAGAACACTGTGATTGTTAGGCTTCTTTTGTTTTTGTTTTGTTCTGTTTTTTTTTTTTTTTTGTCAACTTGACACAAGATAGTCATCTGTGAAGAGGGGCAGGTAAGTTGAGGGACTGTCTCCATCAGACTGGACTGGCCTGTAGACAAGTCTGTAAGGGGTTCTCTTGATTAATGATGACTCATGCAAGAAGGCCCAGTCTACTGCGTCATTGCCATCCCTGAACAGGTGGTTTTGAGTGGTATGAGAAAGCAAACTGGGTGAGTAGGTAGCATTCCTCCATGGTCTCTGTTTCAGCGCCTGCCTTGGTTTCGCTCAATGAAGGTCTTCAGTTTTATAAGCCAGATTTGTAACCCTTTCCTCCCCAAAATTGGTTTCTGTCAGTATTTTATAACAGCAGCAAAGACCAAACTAGGACAGAAATTAGTACCAGGAGTGGGGTATGTTGACTGTGTTTCTTTTTGGAAGGATTATGGGGGTGCTTAGGAGTTTGGACTGAAAAAGCTATTAAGTGAACAGAGTTTAAGGAAGTGCTCTTTGAGAACTTGGAAGACAATGTTGAGAGAGGCACAGAGAATGGAGCCCTGACTCCTGAAGTTTCTGAGGGAAACAGAGAAAGCAAAGAATAATGTCATCAAAGAAAAGAACTAACAAATTCCAGTGAAGAGGCAGAAAGGGAGGATTCTTATATACTCTCAATGATAATGTAATTAGCACAGACATTATGGAAGCAATATGAAAATTGCTCTTAAAAATTCACCTACAAAATCCAGGCATGGTGGCACTCCCTTAATCCCAGCACTTGGGAGGCAGAGGCAGGCAATCTCTGAGTTCAAGGCCAACCTGGTCTATAGAGCAAGTTCCAAGACAGCCAGGGCTACACAACGAAACCCTGTTGTGAAAAAAAATAAACAAAATAAACAAAAAAATGCAACAACAGCATGAGTCAACAGTCCTACTTTCTAAAGGATGCATTTCCAAAGGAAATGAATCAGTATGTTGAAAATACATCTTGCACCCCAAGTTTGGGGTAGCAAACTATTTATAATATCTAAAATATAAAACCAATCCACATACCCTTGAATGAGTGGATAAAGAAAACATGTTACCTTGACACTGTGGGACACCACACTGCCTTTAAGAAGTAAGAAATCTTGCTGGGCAGTGGTGGCTCACACCTTTAATTCCAGCACTGGGAAGGCAGAGGCAGGTGGGTCTCTGTGAGTTCAAGGCCAGCCTGGTCTACAAAGTGAGTTCCATGATAGCCATGGCTACCCAGAGAAACCCTATCTTGAAAAAACAAAACAAAACAACAAAAGAGAGAGAGATGCTCACCGTCTTTATTTGACCATCTTATTACAAATTCTCATTATATACACATACCAGCATATCAACACTCCACCCCAAAATACCTGTTATAAAAGTTAAAGGTTATTTTCAATTGATATGTATTTTTGTGTGTGTGAGTGTGTGCGTGCGTGCGTGCGTGCGTGCGGGCGTGCGTGCGTGCGTGTGTGTGTGTGTGTGTGTGTGTGTGTGTGTGTGTGTGTGTATGCAAGCATGCACATACACACAGGCATGGTGTGGCATTTTTAGGCGGTGTGACTTTGTTGGAGTAGGCATGACTTTGTTGGAGGAAGTGTGTCACTGTGGGGGCAGGCTTTGAGGCCTCCTTTGCTCAAACTACACTCTGTGTGACCCTCAGCTCCTTCTCCAGCACCCTGTCTGCCTGCATGCCATCTGCCATGCTGATAATGGACTAAACCTCTGAAACTGTGAGCCCCAATTAAATTTTTCCTTTGTAAGAGTCACTGTGGTCACAGTGTACAGCCATAGAAACACTAAGACGTGGTGTACATGCAGATACACAAACCTGTGCACACGTGTGCAGATACGGGAGCCTGTGCACATGTGTGCAGATACAGGAGCCTGTGCACATGCATGCATGCCTTTGACCTTTAGGTCTTATGAGTTACTAAGGACAGTTTTGAACTCTCTGGCATTTAGTCAAGATGGAGTGGAGCTACCTTTTGGGCCCCGACAGCCACTGGCCAAATTGTTGTCATCAACTAACCCTTTTGTCTCTGCTACTTTGAAGAGACCCTCACCTGCCACCCCATCCTCAGAATCAGAAGCCACAGCAAGCTGCAGAGTGAACTGTGCAGGACTATAATTCCAGACATCCTCCAGGAACCACCACCAGGTTCCAGTGCCTTCTCTGCCCCTCTGTAACTGTCCACTCAGCCCCAGGACACTGCTGGGACCTTTTTCTGGCTGTTTCTCTGCCCTTGGGCCCTGAACATTGTTGTTATGAGTTCCCCTTGAATCTGGGATCAGTTCTCTGGGGACATCCTTTGTGGCCCTGGCTGTGGAAATGGCCCTTTGGGCCAAGTCTGTGTTGCCTTCTGTGAAGTGGCTTGTGGCCACATCAACCCAACACCAGGTTGATGGAAACTCTCAGACTTAAGACTTTACTCATCAGCTCTCTTAGGATGTGGGAGACCCTGGGTGCAACCCCCAGCACCTCAAAAAATGTGCCACACAGTTGATGATTTATAATTTACAAACAGCCTCTGGCTTATGCTTGAAGTTTCAGCTCCTCCCAGGGACCTTTTCCCCATTCACAGACGATGTTGGCTTTGGGGAGCTCTTAGCACACCTGTCCTTATGTTCCTACAGTTTTATCTGCTGTCAGTAACACTCAAACCCTGGCTCTGGGGACAGCTGCCCCTGTGTCCTGTTTCTCTGGGTCCTGTTTGCAGCCTGAGGGTTGTCCCTGTCTTTCAGGCGCTGTGGTGTTTTCACTGCTGAGGACCTCCAGCTTTTGTGGACATCTGGATGAAGAGCTGTTCTGTGTCAGCTTGGTCCTCCGTGGTGCCAGATGCACAAAGTGCATTGCAGACATTCAGCAAATATTGTCTAAGTTCAAAATATTGGAGAAACTCATTGATGAGCTGTCATCTCAGACAGAATGGGATTCATCATTGAAGTAGGGTGCCTGTCAGCCCTGCTGTTCTCCGAGACAGGCAATACAGGGGCTGAAAATGCAGCCCAGATGGTAGAGAACATGCTTAGCATGTATGAAGCCATGGGTTTGAGCCCCAGAACCCCATTCATTAATGGAGCACAGGGACGAAAGCCTGTGATCCCAGGACTCAAAAAGTGGAAGCAGGGGGATCGGAAGTTCAAAACGAGTTGAAGGCTGCTAGCCTGGGATGTTTGAGACACTGATTCAGATAGATAAATAGACAGACAGACAGACAGACAATAAATAAAACTTTACAAAGAGAAAAGTAATACAGGCAGTAACTCCTCCACTTATGGTGGAGGAATTTCATCCCAATAAATTAATTATAAGTTGAAAATGCTGCCAGTAAAAGTGTCCACAGTAGACCCCACTTATGAGCACCCCATATCAGCAGCAGCACACACAGTACACTGGCTGTTCAGCCTTGTAGCGGTATGACCGACAGGGCGTCCCGTGCTCACTGACTCTCGGTATCTCAGAAAGCATCCACACCAGTCTGGATAAAGATCAAATTTCAAAATTCAGAGAAGGATTGGTACAGATGAGTAGCAATTCATGTTGTCACATAGTTGGAAAACTGCAAATCTAGCCATCCTAAATTGAGGAGTGTCTGTATAGAGAACATGACAGTTGCCACCCATCTGTCCCTTATGGGTTTGTCCTTGTCCACTGACACCAAAGAGCAGCAGAGTGCCACCAGCATATGTATGCATGTGTGTGTGACGTGTGTGGGCATTTCAGTGAGTGCTGACATCCGGCCCACCTCTTCCGGCCAGCATCACAGCTCTGTGAGGAAACCACATTGTATTCACACTTTGTAAACATTGAGCTCCGTGATGCTGAGTGTTGACCTTCACCATGTGTCCCAGCCAATAGATAGATGTCCAGGGTTGAGCTGGACCATTAAACATGGAGATCTGCTGTCTGCAAGAAAGGAAAAGGAAAGAACGGGGCAGAGTGGACAGAAGACACTGGTCTCTTCTGACCTCAGACACATTAATGTCCAGAGTGCATGCTGGGAGAACACAGTGCTTAGACAATAGATCTAAGTCTTTCCCTAAACTATCCTAATTTCCCCTTCTCCCTCCCTTCCCTCCCTCCCTCCCTCCTTCCCTCCCTCCCTCCTTTATTTCCTTTCTTTTTGAAGGACAAAGTCTTTCTCTAGCCCAAGGTAGCCTGGAACTCAAGATCCCCCTGCCTCAGCCTCCCAAGTGCTGATATTGGAGTTGTGTAACCACCGTGGCTAACCTTTTTCCCTTTTTCCATTTGGATCCTGGTCCACCCCCACTCATTAACCTCTCCTCTCTGACCCAGATTCCAGTTCCTGAAGCCCACCATGTCTGATGTCCTAGTTCATGAGCCATGTGGCTCATTGTTCAAGACCTGGAAGGATGATACATAAGGATTGTGTCCTACCGTCTCCCCCAGTCTCCCATGTCCTCCAAGCCCACATCTAGTCCAAGGGCAAAGCGTGGTTGCTGCGTCTGCCCTGGCTCTTGTCCTGGCCCCTCCACAGCATAAGCCTGGAAAGACGCTGCCTTCAAAGACCTCCCAGAGCAGGGGGCTTTTATTCTATGCAGACATAGCAGCCTTTGGAGCACATCTGGACATTTTAGGGTTGAAGAAAGTTGATGAAGAAAGAATGGGGACCCAAGGCAGCCACAGTTACTGATGGTTTTTCTGTCACAGCATTCAGCACTTGACTGGAGCCATGAGGATGTCATCCTGCTGGCCTTTGTCATCTAGTCCTCTCCTCTCAGAGCTACCCAGTCCTTCGTTCTCAATACCTTTCCCCATTTCTGGCTTAGTTCCTCCCTCCCAAGTTTTATCCTCCCCATCCTGGTACCCTGTGTCTGAATCTCCAAAGAGGCAAGTAGACATTTCTTCCCCCTCTATCCGTATCATGCCCCCCAACACACACCTGACAACTGACAGGGGTGGACGTGTGCTTGTCATTTAGTGGAGACCAATGGCATTTTAAAAGGTTACTTCTTTTACAGTGAACTGTACATCCCAGGGACAGACACCTTGTGAGTTTCTTTATTCATGAAGCCTCACTCCTCTTCCTGGGATTGATGGGTGACAGCTCTCGGCTCTTGGCCTTCCTTGGATGTGTTTACAATTGCCTCTAAAGAGCATCTTTAATCAAAGGGGCCATGACTCATTGATGCGGCCTCAGAATATTACCGAGCATCTCATTAAAATGTTAATGGTGTCTGTCCAGCTGTATTGATCTTGATGTCAACTATTCTTGGAATAATAAGTAAAGTTGATTTTTAAAATTTGATCTTTTAGCCATGCTGAGTGGTAAGTGAGGCAAGAAGACTCTTAAGGGAAACCAATACTTGGTGGCCTCCCATGGAATGGGCATTAAAAAAAGGCAAAGTCAGGGAGCACTGTTAACCCTAAACTGGATTTGGAGAGAGTGCCCCCAAATCCATGGACTATGTTTTCTCCCTTCCTAAGCAAATCGATCAGCGATGGTGGCTTTGGATCCCTGCCTTGTAAGTATCTCTGATATCGTGAGCGTTTTTAGTGCTAACATCAATAAGCCCAGACCGCATGGGGCCCACATTTGGAGAGCCATTTAGGGTTCCCCAAAACTAAGGCCAGTGTCCTCTTTCATAGGACCACTTGCTTTTCCCTTCTGCCTCCCTTGCCGTATCCCTGAAGCAGTCAGAGCCATGTCTTCCCGATGGTCTATCTGAGGCTATGCAGGGGCTGTAGAGGTTAGGCCCTTCCTCCTGTCAACTCTAAAGCCAGAAACTTTGCCCATGTGTCTCATCCTGAAACCTGCCTTACTCTGTGCCCAGCCGACACCCTACCCAAGGTAGCCCTGCTTAATTTGAACTTCATACAACCCTCTGTGTGGTAACCTGTGTTCTTCGCTGGCTTCAAATCTTGCCTGTCTCCTCCTTGGGGACAAGTGGGGACTGTGTCTCTAGTTTACTCTAGCCTTACCAGGTCCACATTGGGAAGATAGTAGGTATTCAATTCAATTCTAGTTGAAAGCTCATTTGGTAAAAAGTGCTTGCCATGCAAGCAAAAAGACTTGAGTTCGATCCTCACAACCCACTAAAAACAAAACAAAACAAAACAAAAAACAAAATCAAAAACCCACAAACACAAACAAAGCCACAGGAGTGGTGGTGTGTGTTTCTGATATCAGTGCTGGGTGACAGAGACAGAGATGGCTGGGGTTCATTGGCCATCCAGGGTAACCTAATTGGTGGGCTCTAGACCAGTTAGAAATCTTGTCTCAAAAGACAAGGTGGACAGCTCCAAAGAGACAAGGTCATACTCTGGCCTCTGTGTACACATGTGTGCCTGTAACACACACACATACACATGTGTACCTATACACACACACAAAAAAAAAACCACACATGCACACACATACACACTATTGATTGGATCAATGAATGCAAAATCTCCTAAACCCAGGAAGGATCCCAGAATGCCCTAAAGGAATTAAGCTGAAAAGGAGCCCATCCAAAAGAAAAAAAAAAAGTCAATGGGAGAGGCCAGTAGGAAGCGGCCCACTCAGGAGGACAAGGTGGAACCCGGGGTGCAGATCTCCAATTGCTGCCTACAGCTCACTTTAAGGGGAAAACCCTTGGCACCAGTCTGTGACTCAGAACCCAAGGGCCGTGGTCTAAAGACGTGTGCAAGCCCCAAGTCAACATTCCCAGAACCAACACCCACGACCAGAAGTGGCAAGGATGGCTGACACACCACATCTCTCCCCCATGCCAGGCCCAGGCCCTGCTGGTAGATGGTTATCATTCCTTAGGGCTCCGCCAGGGCGGGGATGGTGGAGCTGATGCCCGTCAATGGGTCCATTCAGGCCGCCCGCTTTGCATATTATTCTTAATAAACATTCATAGCTCAGGCCACAATGGTCCTTTCAAGGCTCCTGCTTTGAATGTGTGTTAACGACAGAGTGCCTTTGTGTACTTACATGTAAAAATACACTGGCCACCCTGTTGATACGCAGCATATATATTTATAAATATTTATCACCGAGTCGTGGCTGACATTTCCAAAATGCTGCATTTGAATTAGACTCCGGGTTTTTTTTCAGTCTCCAAAGCTGAGAGGCCAGACGAGGTTAATTAATCCAATTTGGCCTAATAATGTGCTTCGTAATGGTCTCCATGCCCTGGGTTATTTGTCAAGGGGGAGGGGCTCTCACGGGGTTCTGACTCCAGGCTGCATCTCCTGCCAGCCAGGGCCATGGAGACACTGCCTCTAGGGGGACAACCAGGAGCAGAGAGCTGTAAGTGAAGCCTAGAGTCTGGACTTGGGGGATTCCCAAGAGAGGTGACATTGTGGTCAATAGAGCTTCTCCCCTGGGTCTGCCCCTGCCCTGTGCTGAGCCTCCCGATGCACTGTTTACCAGAAAAGGTGTTCTGAGAGCATGCTCATGGACAGGGCTAGGTCCCCACCCACGGACATCGACGGGATGTCAGGCAAGACCAGCACATCTGCTAAGGACTGGCCAGCAGGGATTCCTGGCCTTTGAACAATGATGGGATAGGCTGGGAAAAGGCTCACCTGGCAAACATGGACACACATGCAGAGACCACATGGACACACATGCAGAGACCACATGGACATACACGCAGAGACCACATGGACACACATGCAGAGACCACATGGCAGCCTGTAACCCCAGCTCTGGGTGAGGGTAGGCACAGGGGGAAAGACAGGTGGATCTCTGGAGGTCATCAGCCAGCTAGTGTAGTCTAACTGCAAGCCCCAGGTCCCTGTCCTAAAACCAAGGTACCCGAGGATGCTACCAAGGTTGACTTCTAGCTTTTACACATGCACCCACCCACATACATACCTATACACGCCATACACGTGTGCACACACACAAACATACACCCGCACTCACACACTCACACGCATACACACTCACACACATACACCTACTCACTCACACACTTACACACCCCACACACATATACCTAAACACACACTCACACATATACACATACACCTATACACACAATACATGTACACGCACACAAACATACACCTACACTCACACAGACTCTCACACACATACCTACACCTACACACACATTTGCTTACACTCACACACACTCATACACACACCCTACACATATACCTATACACATACACATACACACACATGATGTACTGTTGATGTTGATGGTTTAACATCTTTCTCCAGGCTCTCTAGCAAACAGGTGTGTGTTTAAGGTGTGTTTGTAAACCTGAGCGCTCTCACTTTTCCCAATAAGGACTTCCTGTTTGGTTCATCTGGATTCTCACTGGACTTTTCTTTGCTGGCAGGTGGGTGGGAGGAAGCTCAGCACCCTAACAGGAGGTCTTCAAACCATATCTCAGCTACCGGGAAGTCCAGGAAGTAGGTGACATCCCACTCAGTGGCTTACTCCTAAGAACCCGGTTAGCCAGCCCCATTCTCCATCCCCAGTGACCTCCCAGCTCACAGAGCAGCCCACACAGACTGCTGCTGTTGCTCACAAGTGTGGACACTTGGCCCCCAGCAGGTGGCTATTTGGGAAAGTTGTGGGGATTTTATGAGGTTGAGCCCTGGTGGGGATGGAGCCCTGAGGGTGGGCTTTGAGCCCCACCCTGTCACTGTCTGCTGACTGGTGCAATGTGACCCACCAATCTCCTACTCCTGCCACCATGCTCTCCCTGCCGCCATCAACTGCACCCCTCTAACTGTGAGCCACGACGACCCCTTCCGATGTACACTCCTGCTTGTCACAGTGTCTTGCCCCTCTATGCTTGTCATGGCCCAGGTCTAACAGGCCAGCGGGTTTTCCCATCCACACTTCTCTCTCCTCCGTTAAGCCCCAGGGAGCCGTTCCCTTCTACTGAGGGCTCAAATGGAACTTAAGGGACCAAGCCCAAGTGCAAACTGCCTCTGGTGTATGGAACACACCTAGGACACTCTCAGTCTCTCAGGCTTTCTGACCCTCAGCTTCTGGCCTACCCCAGTGGGGGACCAATGGGTCCTAAAGACCACCAGCTCTGTATCCCTGGCTCCTGAGAACCAACTCAGGTCTTCTACTTATGTGGCAAATGTTTTACCCACTGAGCCATATCTGCAGCCCTGACAATTCTTTTCTGTATACTGTATAGTTTATTAACAACCACACAAAGGTACATTTCTCCATAGCAGCCTTGAAGTAAGTTGAACCATATGAAATTCCCAATTTTATAAGCCAAACACAGTCAAAAACCAGCAGTTTCTGATACTTTGAAATCACAGACAGCCAATGTATAAATTTCAGAGGCAAGAGTTTAGAGTCAGGGCTGGGGAGACAACTCAAGGGTTAGAAGCCATAATGCTTTCCCAGAGGCCCCGAGTTTGACCCTCAGCGCCCACTCACTGACGACCAGCCATCTGTAACTCCAATTCCAGGGAGTCTGATGCTCTCTTCTGGATTCCTTGGGCGCTAGGCATGCAAGTGGTTCACAAGTGTGTAAAACACACACATACAAAATAAGAACAACAAATAATATTTTTTTTGAAAAGATAGGCAGATCTTGATGAGTTTGAGGTCACCCTGGTCTGCAGAGCAAGTTCAAGGACAGCCTGGGCCACACAGAGAAACTCTAGCTCAAAACAAATGAACAAACCACTCCCCCCAAAGAATAAGAATCAAGAGAAGAAACACAACAAGAAGGAGGAATACAGAAGGAAAAAGAACCCCTGAATGAAATGGTACCAGCCATGGCCACGGTCCCTCATCAGGACTCATACTGCATGGTTTTGAGGGTGAATTTGATTTGTTCCTTCAACCAAGGAGCTCTGTTCTACAACTGACTCATTTTAAAGTAGGTGATTAGCCTGTGTTTGTTGACTGATGGATGAACACGGAGGTCAACCGGAGGTCTGCCGGCACCCCGAAACAGAACAGAGAGCAAAAAACTCAACTGTCTGTCTGAGCTATGGTGGAGTTCTGACATCTGTGATTTCCAATTTGGAGTAATTTGTCAGGTGACCTTGAATGGCAATGCTAGCTCTCTTTTTTGTGGCCGTGGAAATGTGGGATAATATTTATTCCATACAGGGCAGCGCTAAAGGGGTGAAAGGTGATTCATCGCTACGACTGTGAGGAAGGAAGACGGTGTAATAAATACTAATTATAATAGCCATGCTGGCGTGGAAGAAAAATGTCCTTAAGAAAACGGAGGAAGGAAAGAGAAATCTGTCCAAAAGAAAGTCTCCTGGGACAGTCTCCTGGGTCACAGACTCATGCTGGCCTGAAGGAACCCAAAGGGACAGAAAGCCTATGTTTCTTAATTATTCATGCAGAATTTCATATTTCAATTGTCAAATTATCTCAACTGTGGTGTGTTTGGAGCCAAAACTTGCAAGCAATTATGCCTTTCTTCACTTTACATAAAATGCTAAGATTGAGCATTTAAATGTTAAGGTCGCAAATTAGCCCGATGTAATAACCCCAGTGTGTAAAAAGCTGCATATTTCACCTGGCCCCTGCAGATGGTTGGGTCCTTCAGGGATTACTTCAGCATTCTGTGGCTCCCTGACTCCAGTCCTGTGTCCCTTTGTCAGGTCATCAGGAAATAAACGGATTCGGCTGCCTGAACTTACAGTGTGGATCTACCAACTCCAGTCCCTCCTGCCGGTCTGTTTCCTCTAAGCCTGGAACACACGGAAGGTCCATGGTGAGATTCTCAGGCCTCCTAGACTGCATACCATAGCAGCTCCCGGGAGAGAGGCCAATAGGCTTAGTTTTCGGCCAGCCCGGTAAGGGCTGGAAAATGACACTTGAAGAGGACGCGTTGCATTCCTTCATAGTTCGGCAGTAATTGAATACACATGAGCCCCCTGCACAGTGACCCTGGAGTGTGCCACACACCTGGAAGTAGTGAGGTTCAATTAATGTGTCACTGCCACTAATAGTGGCTACTGGTGAGAACCACCAGTCACCCGCCCAGGCCAAGCAGCTGGGGACAGAGTGGGGAGCAAGGAACAATATTCTAGGTAATTTACCTAATGGCGCCACTGGTCATCTCTCATGGAGTTATGTCTGCCCTAAAATTACCAAAGCAGCCAACAGACCAAGGAAGACAGTGACTCAGCAAAACTTTCTACAGACTTGAGTGCTGAATTATGGGTGCCACTACACAAGGCTTCTATGACAACATCTGTATTATTCTCTAAGCTGTGTACATGCGTGTCTCTGTGGCTGTATACACATGAGTGAAATCCCTTGGACGGGAGTTACAGACAGTTGTGAGCAGTTAGATTTGGATGCTGGGAACTGAACCTGGCCCTGTTTTGATAAGTCTTTCCGCTGAAGCCACCTGATCCCTGCCGCCACATGGGCACTTTCCGCCAGGCCGCCCAAGTTCTGCCTGCTGCCACATTAAGATCCCAATTAACATACAGAGACTTATATTAGGTACAAATACTGCTTGGCCAAGGATTTCTTACTTGCTAGCTCAGTCTTAATTATGAACCATAATCGTAAGACTTATGAAGGACACCGGCGGAAGGTGTCCTGTCTTCTTGGGCTCACATGGCGACTCCAGAGCAGAGAGCAGGAGGAAGAGAGAGAGAACGACTTCCTTCTTGTCCTTGCTTATATATGAGTCTGCCTGCTATGTCACTTCCTGCCTGTATCATAAGACTTCCTTTTACTACATTTCCTAGAATTCTCCTCAACTCCTAGTCCTGCCTAACTTGCTCCCCTATTGGCCAACAGTGCTTTATTCAACAACCAGTAAGATAAACATATATACACAGAAGACATTCCCCGTCATGGTCCCCTACAGGAAGAGCGGTGTGTGCTCTATCAGGCCAGCTCTCCAATCCATTAAGCACAGACAAATCTGAAAGGCCAGACACCCAGAGGGAAATGCAGAATGGGATGGCCCTGCTTTCCCTGCTTTCACTATTCCTCAAGAAGCTGTACAGTGCTCACGATGGCTGGTGCAGGACCCTGTGACCTTCGGCACAAAGAGGAGGGGGACTCGGGGCAAAGAATCCATACAGTGACTTGGAATACGCATCCCAGGCCAACAACGAGGTGTCGGGGAGAGTCCTGAGCAGTCTGCCGGTCTTTAGGGGCCTCCTGGAGGAAGTGGCATCTACAGCAGAGGAGGGTCCTAGACCCAGCTGCAGGTGGGAGAGCACAGAGCACGCCAACCGCAAGCCCCATTTGACAGGCCGAGAGAAACCTGTCGTCTTGGCACTCCTGAAGTGCAGACAAGAACCAGGACCCAAGCTGGAGCTCACAGTTTGGCTCTTCCACAGCTCGAGAGTTGGCATCTCTTCTCCGACCCATCTCCAGTTTTGTTTGTACGTTTGTATTTCCCTGTGGAGAGACGCATTCTTCCGAGGGTCTGCAGGGGATAGGGCCTGGGAGAGAACAGCCGCATCCCTGTCTTCAGGGCCGGTTTGAGTCCCAGTGGATATATTGAAGAGCAGCGAGCCTAAGAGTGGGCAGTGTGTCCACAAGGCCTTGAGCGATAAAAATATTAGCTGCCCCTCCCTGTGGTAGACTCTGTTCCCGTGGCCTGTTGATGTTGGACTTGGCCACGTTATTTTCTTGGCCAGCCATCTGTGAATGGGAGTGATATGTGGTACTGCTAAGTAAAAACTGTAAAAATTCTTAAGCCAAACCCATTTACTTTTCTTCCATAAAACCAGCTGGCCCTAATAGACATGAGGTCTCAGATCTTCAGCTTGAATCCCAGTAAGCAGAGTAAATCAGTATATACAGAACTAAACCTGAAATTGGATAAGACATTTTAGGGGCTGTTTGTTACCACAGTATACCAGTCAGCAAAAACTGACTGACACAGCCCCAGTGACAATGCAGCCAGGATTGGCAGGAGAGGAATTCTCTGTATCCTTGAGCAGTGAGCACCCCTCCTGCCCCCCTCCTGTCTGGGCAGTTCACGAAGATAAACACCTCAGAAGGAGTTGGTGTTGGTGTAGCCCCACTGAGGCCCAGAGGCTGCTGTTATGTAGAAGTTGTGAAAGGAACATGTTCTCATGCAAGGCCTGGAGGTTCCATGTGGGCATGGGGACCCCACCTTGATGGCTGGACAGCCCTATGAAGCACCTTCCTGGCAAAGCCACGGAGCCCAGAAGACAGCAGACTCTGAGCTATAGGGTTGAGATTTTCACTGCTGGGTTTTGATTTTGATCTGATGGTTTTTAATGCCTTGGTTCTTCCCCCTTTTGGAATAAGAAAGATGTAAGTTGTTTTATTTTACAGAGGCCACAGTGAAGAGACTTTGACCATTTAAAGAGACACTGAACTTTCAAAGCATTGGCTTTTTTTTTTTTTAAAGACTAAGGGACTTTTGAAATCATACATGTTTCATATTGTGATTTTAACACGAGATCTTGAGGACAAACAAAAAACATCACGGTTTAACAGTGACGCATTTACATATCCCACTGACAAGGAGCAGAGTGTTCCAGTTAACTTTTATTGTCAACTTGACACAACCTAGAGTCTCCTGAAAGGAAAAAACCACAAGTGAAGTCCAACTCCGGGAGATGCACCCCACAGAGTCACTCACAGGACACAAGTTCAATGCAAAAGCAAAAGGATTTTATTCCAACGTGTTGGGGTCCTTCCCTGGGAAGAGAACAGCCCTGAGTTTCCAAAGCAGGGAATTTTTATGTCTTTTTGGTCACTAGGCAGGAGTATGACAACATATTGATTGGCTATAACATACATGAGTCATTACTGGCTGGTTGGGAACTGAACTTACAATTTGCCCACGAGGGGTTTGGAATGTCATTTTGGTTTTTACACCTGCAAGGCCATGGGACAGCTAGTGGTTTTTCTGGGAACAGAGTGACTTATATTTATTTTCAAAACTTGGGTGCTCTGGAACAGGGTAACCCATGACAATTTTTAGAAACCAGACAGTTGTTGAAGATAATAGAAACTAGTAATGATAACAATTTCCAGAGACTGGTCATCATGACCAACCATTTCATGTGTTCTTTGTCCCAGAGCTGTGTGTGCCCAGAGTGACTTTCAAATTACATGCTGGTGGGTATCAGGCTAGGCTTGAGTTGGGGTCTTTCAGAAGAATTGCCTCAATCAGATTGGCCTGTGGCCATGTCTGTGAGAGA
The DNA here is from genome assembly GCF_003668045.3 of Cricetulus griseus. Lineage (NCBI taxonomy): Eukaryota > Metazoa > Chordata > Mammalia > Rodentia > Cricetidae > Cricetulus > Cricetulus griseus. Next base: position 3,756,225 of record NC_048597.1, on the reverse strand, counting down.
CTGCCTTGATTGACAGTTGTGGGAGATCCCCATCCTCTGCAGGTGGCACCATCCCTAGGCAGGTGGGCCTGGGCTGTATAAGAAAGCAGGCTGAGTTGGGCATTGGTGGCACACGCCTTTAATCCCAGCACTCAGGAGGCAGAGGCAGAAGATCTCTGTGAGTTCCAGGCCAGACTGGTCTACAGAGCAAGTGCCAGGACAAAGCTACAGAGAAACCAAAAAACCAAAAAAAAAAAAAAAAGGAAGGAAGGAAAGAAGAAAGGAAGGAAGGAAGGAAGAAGGAAGGAGGCTGAGCATGAGCCAGAGAGCAAGCCAGTGAGCCATGTTCTTCCACAGTTTCTACTTCAGTTCCTGCGCTGATTTCCCTTAATGATGGACTGACCTGGGAGTTTAAACCAAATAAACTCTTCCTTGAGCTCCTCTGGTTGGAATATTGTGTCACTGCAACAGTTAGAAAACGAGAACAACCCCCTACTTTCTGAAAGGACAGTCAGGTTTCGCTGTTACAATTAAGTCTAAATTAAATTGGTTTGCTGTCAATCAGCTTCCCATAACTGTAACAAAATATTTTAGATAACCTAGGGTTCAGGAGATGACTCGGTGGGTAGAGGCACTAACCACCAAGTCTGAGGACCTGAGTTCCATGTCTAGGACCCACATGGTAGAAGGAGAGAACCAACCCCCAGAAGTCCTCTGCCCTCCACATACATACCATGGCACATGAATCTCCCCCAAATATAACACAGGAAATAGACAAATACATTTTTAAAGGATAATCAAATTAGAAAGAGAAGGCTAGTCTGGCTGTTTGGGGGTGCCAGTCTGTGACTAGTTTGCCCTATTTTACAGGACTTACAGTGGAGCATGGCTGTTCACCTCATGAAAAGGAGCTAGGAAGAGACAGAGGTCCTAGAAGCCATGTGAGGAGGACATGTCTGTGTAGAAACGAAGCACGTGTTTTAGTGGTAGGATCTCTACTGTCCATTTACAAGTGGCCACTCCAGATGACTTCAGAGGAACAGGGTGTCTGCAGCAGTGACTCCAGAACAATGCCTCCAATTCTACAGCTCATGGCTGCTGCTTAGATGTCCTCTGGACAGGACATCAGTGTTCCTGGAAAGAGCCACACTCCAAAGATGTTCTTATTGATATATTTGTTCTAGCATTTTCTTTTTTCATATTTGTGCAGTATGTATATGCATGTCTGCATGTGTGGGCACATGTTGGGGGGCAATTCATGCTTGTGGAGGTGGAGGTTGGGTGAATGAAATCGAGACTGCTATTCTACCTTATTCATTGAGGCAGGGCATCTCAATCAAACCCAGAGTTCACTAATACAGTGAGTCTTGCTAGCCAACTTGCTCTGCAAATCCTCAATCTCCACATTCTGAGCCTGGGTTGCCATCCCCATCCGGCCCTTTACTCTGTGGAGCTGGCTTCCAGCTCTGCCTCACTCTTGCCCCATCCCAAATCCTGGTTGTTAGGACCAGAATGGACAATGTTATCTGGATGCCAGAGCATGTCCCCCAAAGGCAGTTCAGCTTCTAACAGAACCATGCAGAAGCTCTTGTCATCCCTGGATGAGCCATCTTCAATATTTCAGCCTAACTGAGCCTCCAGATAACGATGGCTCCATGTACTGCAGAAGAGCCATCCAGCTATCCCCAGTCAGCACCATGGCCATGACGCATGGACAAGCTTGAGAACAAAGACAGCTTTAGACACAGGTACCAGGGGAAAATGTGAAGACAGTGATTCTTGATCCTTACTAATTCCTTGTAGGTGAACTGATAATATTTATCATTTCTTTTTGAACACAGAATCCATGTAGCCCAAGCTGGTATCAGAACTCAGTATATAGCCAAAGATGACCTTGAACTTCTAACCCTTCTATCTCCCCTTCCTGGGATTACAGATGTGCACCTGGAACCCAGGGCCTGCCGAATGAAGGCTAGACCGGAAGAATACATCCTTTAGGCCTGTGTGTGTGAACGCTTCGCACCAGACAAAAGTTAGCACCAAGGGGTCACTTGCTAGGATGAATGTTATGTTATAAACCAAACACAAGAGTGGGTAACCACCATTGTCATCAATCTGACAGCTCTTATACTAAAATTAAAAAAAACATAAATGAATGAATAATGCATCAGAACACCACAAAACATGGGGGTCATGTGCCTGAGCGTCAGGAACTTGACCACTTGGTGGGGCTGTAGAAACAGACTCATCTTTACTTATGGTAGTCATGCACACCACACCCTAGTCAGAAAAAAAAGTAGCCTGGGGTGTAGCCCCACGGTAGAATGGCTGTCTAGCATGCCCAGGACACTGGATTCCAAGCCTAGCACAGCAAAAAGAGTGGCGAGATGAAGAGGGTGGGGGAAGGAAGGGGAAAGGGAATGGGGGGAGGGGGGAGGGAGGGGAGCTGATCGTTACACTTGTGATGGTCACCCAGAGAAGGGCACCCTGCATCCTCTAAGTGACCCCACCACTCTCTCCCAGGCACAGCCGTCATCTCCCGAGGGCTTCTTGCATCACTGACCTCTGAGGGCTTGTGGGCAGGCATCTGGGTGTGGCAGGCACTGCTGTCTCTGTGAGGAGCAGCGCTGCCAGCCTTGGTTGTGTTTGTCCTTTTTAAATCTGTATTATTTTTTACTTAAAGACCCATTCCTTCCAACCACTTGGAAGAATTTTTCAAACTAAGGTTTCTTTCTTTCTCTTAATGGGTTTTGTCTCCAAAAAGTCTTCCGTTTTCCAGGGTCTAGGGAGTTTTAGAGGTTAAGAGTGCTTGCTGCTCTTGCAACACATGAGGCTCACAACTGCCCGGAATCCCAGCTCTAGGAGGCCCACTGTCCTCTTCTGGACTCCGAGGGCACTTGGACACGTGTGTATAAACACAAATGCACACACAGTTAGATAAGAATAAATCATTTTTTAATCTTCCATTTTCAGAGACCGCCGTGCTGTGAAGTGGGGACGGGAACCCTGTGTGGAATCAAATGGCCAACAATTATGTTCCCTCATTTAGTCCTGAGAACACTGGACATGAGGTGTCTTTTCCTCCGGGCTGCAGGGTGGGGAACACCTGAGTTAGCAGGTGGGAAGGGCTGCTATGCAAGCGGGAAGACCTGGGTTCAATCCCGATTCCACAGAAAACTCTGGGTGCTTGTCTATAGCTGTGGTGGGGAGCTGGGGCGGTGGAGACGGGTGTAACCCTGAAGCTCACTGCCAGCTGGTTCAGCTGACTGAGGCAGACACTCAGCGTCAGCCCCTACACTGCACGATTTCCCAGCTCCTGTGCTCCTGCACACGTGTGTGCCCACGTAAACAGACATATGTCACGTAAATGAACACACACACCAAAAGAAAAACAATAAGTTGTAAAGCTTACATTTTAACCCTGAAGAAACTGATAAGACTTACAAACAGTTCAGGCAACCAAAACAAAAAACAAAACAAAAAAAGTTCTCCAATAGCCTGACAGAGAAGTCCAGCCATAACATGCCTTACTGGACTCACAGTCTCCCATCATGCTTTCTGATATGCTCAAGATTAACTCTTTAAAAAAATAAATTCTTTCCGGGTGGTGGTGGTGCACACCTTTAGTCCCAGCACATGGAAGGCAGAGGCAGGTGGATTTCAGTGAGTTTGAGGCCAGCCTGGTCTACAAAGAGAGTTCCAGGACAGCTAAGAATACATAGAGAAGCCCTGTCTCGTTGTTTGTGTGAGATTTGTGTGATGAGTATGTGAAGGTGTGTGCTTCAGCTCACGTGTGTAGGACAGAGGACCATTTTAGTATGTCATTTCTCCCTTTTTTTACACAGGTCCTTGGGCTCAAACTCAAGCCATCAAGCTCTCTGCTCTTGTTTTTTTTGTTTGTTTGTTTGTTTTGTTGTTCTCTCTCATATTTGATGTCATCTTCTAACAAATTGCTAAGAACTTTTTCTAGCATGCATTTGGGTCTATGATTCCAGAAGGAGAGAACCATTGGTGGCGTGACAACAAGAAGTTGAGACATCCCTTCTTTATCCACACAGAGAGAGCAGAGTGTGAACCGGGAGTGAGCTGAGGCTATGAACGCTCCAAACCCGTTCTTCCTCCAACAAAGCTAAATCACCCTGACGGTTCCATAACCTCCAGAAACAGCACCACCATGTTCAAGTACATAAGCCTATAGGGGACATTGTCATTCAAACCACCACAAGCCCCAAGGACCCTCCTTCATGCAGGCTGCACCTCCTAAAGTTTCCAGAAACTCCCGAAGGAGCATCATCAGCTGGGACCAGGGCAAGTTCAAAATGTGAGCCTGTGGGGCAGGGCATGCCCTCGCCATAACGAACAGCATGAGAGTGAATGCAAGCCTGTGCCATTTGGTAGACACTATGAGGATACGGCCCAGAACACATCAATTCCACATCACCTGGAACTAATTCTGAGGAGCATCGGACAGGAAGGCTAAGGAACCGCTTTTGATTAGAGACCCCAATGAGACATGACAGCTGAAGGCACTGGAGCCGGGGGCGGGGCAGAAGTTAGAAAGGACGTTATTTTGTAAATTGATGACATTTGAATATAAACTTTGGGTTAGATAATAGTAGTGTTCCACAATAAATTTCCTAATTTTCATAATCATACTGAGGTCATGTAAGAGAATATTCCTCTTCTCAAGAGATAGGCAGTGAAGAATTTGTGGGCCAGCAGGGCATGGTGTCTCCAGCTTGTCTTCTAATGAGTCAGAGAGAGTTGGTAATCAAACGGGAGGGGCTGTGAACAAATGGAGTCAAGGTGAACAGCTCTGCAGAGTTCCTTGCACTTTCCTAACAACAATTACATACTTTGGAAATTGCATAAAAAGGATCCAAAAATGTCCACTCATTTCTCACAGTTCACTCTCTCATCATTTTGCATTTGGGGCCCTGGGAGCTGGAGAGACAGCAGTTAAGAATGATTCCTGCTTTGCAGAGGACCTGGGTTGATTCCCAGCACCCACGTGGTGCTCATAACTGCCTGTAACTACAGGTCCAGGGCACCTGCCCGAAGACCTCTGCTCGTCTCCTCAGCTCCTGCATGCACATGGTGTTCATAAACTCACGTAGGCACACACATATACAGATGAGACCTGTGTGTGTGTGTGTGTGGTGCGGCTGTATGGGCTGACAAAAATAGCTCAAAGAGCAAAGTCACTGGCCACCGAGGCTGACAACTTGAGTTCAATTCCAGGTTGCACATGAAGAAGAAGAGAACTAATTCCCCAAGGTTGTCCTCTGATCCCCACACCAGCACCATGCACTACCCCCAACATACAGAATAATAAAATAAATAAATGTAATTTCACAGTAGTCTCATTGTTAGCTAACTGGTATACCCCAAAGACACATCTTCCCAGAACATCAGAAAACGATCCTGTTTGGATATTTAGTAAATACTACTTGGGGTGAAATCCTCCTACACTAAGGGTGCTCTTTCTCTACAGCCACCAACTGTTGTGGCTATAAGAAGGAGTGGAGACACAGAAACACGGAAGAGCATCGCTGTGGCATAGAAGCAAGGACAAGAGCATGCCTGGGGTAGAGGCTGGGAAGGGCAGGGAGGACTGTTCCCCAGAGTCTTGAGAGGGAACCGGGTGTGCCCTGCTGGGATGGTCACTGTGGGCTTCCTGGCCCCCACAGGACTCCTGAGAGAGGTAAGCTTCTCTTGTTACAAATCTCTCAGTCTGTAGCCATTTCCTAGTCCCAAGAGACCAATTCAAGTTTGACAGTGCTGAAGGTATAGTGCTAAGTGGGTACACACCTGAGGCTACCCACTTAGACCAGGCAGCATCTGGGGCTGAACATGAAACAAATCTTCTTAAGGAGAAGATACGAAGTGTGGGCATGAGACGGGTAGGACCCAGTGTACTGATCTAACACAAGAGCAATTGGGGTGGAGCAGACAGGAGCAGAGGGTTGAGACGACCTGTATTTGAAGGCTTTATTTTTTAGTTACCTTCCTAACAGTGTGATAAAACACCATGGTCAGCCTGGCAATGGTGGTGCAAACCTTTAAACCCAGCAGAAGCAGGTGGATCACTTTAAGTTCAAAGCCTGCCTAGTCTACAAAGTGAGTTCCAGGACATCCAGGGCTACACAGAGAAAGCTTGTCTTTAAAAACCAACAAAAACAAAAATGAAAAAAACAAGAAATCCAACTAAATAAATAAATATATTTTTAAAATTTCTAAAGAAAAGAATTAATTTATTTTATTTAAGTGTACGAGTGTGCCTGTTTCCTGAGGAGGTCAGAAGAGGGCTCTAGATCCTCTGGAGCTGGAGTTATAGACAGTTGTAAGCTGCTCCGTGGGTTCTGGGAATCAGTCTGCAGACTTCTGCAAGAGCATCAAGTGTTCTTAACCGTGGAGCCGTCTCTCTCTCCAGACCCCCATTACTGAGCAGGGCGCTGCTGAGCACTAGATAAGCATCGGGGTGAGTGGCAGGCTGTGTGTACAAACTAAAGGTTCCTATAAGTTCTTAGCACAGACTTTGTCTTTTAGATTTCTTCATTTGGAAATCGTTTGGGGGTCTGGGGAAGTGGTTTAGTCAGTAAGATGCTTACAGCTGAAGAACGAGGCCCGAGTCCCATCCCCGCCCCCCCCCCAGCACCTGCGCACAGCTACCCTTGTGTTGCCATTGCTTCCCATCTTAATGCTGTGGGACACAGACAGGAGGCTGAGCCTGCTTGGAAATCCTCAAGTCAGTGCTTCTGATTCTCACATGTGTGCACACACACATGCACGCCTGCGTGCATATGCATCGTCTTTGAATTCCCTCCCTCTCTCTCAAGGACAGAAGCACCTGACCATGTGTGACAGCCTGTCCTCCTCACTGTGACACACTCACTTGACCAGGTGTGACAACCGTGACACACTGTCACCTCACCTGACCAGGTGTGACAGCGTGTCCTCGTCACTGTGACAGAAGCACCTGACCATGTGTGACAGCCTGTCCTCCTCACTGTGACACACTCACTTGACCAGGTGTGACAACCGTGACACACGCACCTGCCCAGGCCTGAGGGCGTTTAACACCCGTTCCTCCCCCTCCCTTACTTCCTCTTTCTTTATTCTCTCCTTTCTCTTTAAAAACTTCTTGCTTATAATCAGTAAATGAGACCTTGACAAGGACACTGCTTGGTCTCCCTTTTCTTTCTCGTCCATTTATTTTCAGGCTTAGGCCCCCTCGGACCCACAAATTACCAGAACCTCGAGGGCCGGGGCATCCCAGACAGCACAATCATCTGGAATCAAGCCCTCAACCGGCAGCAGCTGAGTGTTTCACACTGTGCACGTGTGTGCTGGGTCACATTCACACACAGCGGCTGAGTGTTTCACGCTGTACACGTGTGACACATGCAAGCAACAGTAACAAGCAGAGAAAGGTGTTTACAATGTGGCCACCCTGGAAAGAGCAACAAAGCAGCCCAGTGACCTCGCTCCCCATGTGGGGGTTTGAATGCCAAATGTCCCTGTGGGCTTCTGGGGGAGACTCTGGAGGTGTGACCTTACTGGAGGAAGAATGTCACCATCCCCAGGGCACGCTTCAGAGTATATGGCTTTGCCCTATCTCCGGTTTGCTCTCTGCTCCATGCCTGTGACTGAAGGTGTGAGCTTCCTGCTTGCGTTGCCATGCCAGCTCCTTGCTTCCACGACCACGATGGGCTCCTCCCTCTGGACCCCCCAAACCCTTCCTCGTTTCTATAACTAAGTTATCTTCATCATAATGTTTGGTAACAGCAACAGAAAAGTAGCTGACACCTGCCCCCAAGTCTGTCACTGAGGTCTTGATATGAGGCTTAGCTTTAAACAGAGGGCAAGAAGATTTCAAAATTAAAGGTCCTGATCAAGGTGCCCCCTGTAATGTGAGGTTCTTTGTCACGGCTGGTCCCGCGGCCCTTGAGCCCCAAATAAACGCACAGACGCTGTATTAGTTATAAAACTGTTGGCCAGGGGCTAGGGTTTCTTATTGGCTAGCTCTGTCTTCATTATTAACCCATTACTATTTATGTATCTCCACATAGTCTTTGCTTACCAGAGAAGCCCTGACTCTCCTCTCTTCCCCGGCTCACACGGTGAATCTGTCTTCCTACACTTCCCAGAATTCTCCTCCTCTGGTAGCCCCACCTATGCTTCCTGCCCGGCCAATAGTCACACAGTGTCTTATTCATCAACCAATAAGAGAAACGTATACACAGAAGGACGTCCCCATCAGGCCCCCCACCCCATCCCCATTGATCCATTGTGGTTCAGGCTTCAGTGGATCCCGTAAGGTGACAAGTTAGACCTCAGGAAATCTCTTTCAGGGACACTAACTTCTCCTCTCCCAGACTTCAGGCTTTTCCTTCTAGCTTGAGAGTCATAGGGAATTCTGGTTCCTTCGGCCCTTTTTCTCAGTGAAAGGGAAGGACACAAGTGTCCCTCTAAAATAGCTTTGTTCCTGTCAGGAGGGTTATATTAGGGGCACCCAAGGAAGAAAAAAATATGGAGAAATATGGAAGTCCTGGAGACATTTATTTAAGTTCATCACTTGATGGTGGACCTATGCGTCTTTCAGCCAGGAATGTGGAGGCCTTGCGAGCATTTTGTTTGTTTATGGTGATGGCTGGACACCTGGAGTCACAATCACATTTATTGCATGGACTCTAGTGATACTTAAGTGGCAGGACAGATGCCAATACTCTCATAGAATATCCCACAATCCCCAGGTTCCAGGATTTTCTACATGGCAGGAATCTCTCCAGGGAAATATGCAGAGAGCTGGTTTGCACTCACCCAAGCTCTGAGGGAAAGGGGGGGGGGTTCTCTGAGTGTATAATCTTTGACCGTGGCTCCTGATCTTCCTGACCCACTAAATTAAGCAAGGACATCAGGCAGGCACCAGTCACTGGAAGCTAAAATTAACATTTCATGGTGCTTGCCAGAGAGCTCTTATGTCTCTGTTGGAAATTTTCCATGCTCTTGTGACAGACCAGTATCCACTGATGCCCCCATAGGGAGAAGGAAAAAGGAATTGAGTTTCTTGTTTTGTGGTCCCCCCTCCCACTGCATGGAAAATTGCCACGTGGGCAGCCTGCTTGGCTTTTGGTGAGAATCCCACATTCTCTCAACAAATAATTATTGGTCACCTGTGATGTGCTTGACTGTAAGCAAGGTGCTGAGGGTGAAGACACAAGATTGACAACAGTGTGTGTTACAGCCTGGAGCCCAGGCCTCCTGGCCACATGGTTCCCAGCCAAGTCTTGATAATCAGATAGTGTCTATGCATTGGAAGAATTCTAGGGGAAAGCAGTGCCCTACCCCAAGTCCAGAAGAGTCCAAGTTCCCAGCTCTCTTCCTTCCCAGCTGTGCAGTAGGAGCCAGGGGCCATGTAGATATGGTCAGGAAGGAAAACACTGTAGCTGGAAAAGGGTCCACAGGCAGGATCAGAGGGAAACATAGTATGACTACGTTGTAAGAGGACTACTGGATGAACAGCTCTCCAGAGTGCCATGGGGTCCCACCAAGGCAGGAGGGAACATGTCCAGCTCCCCAGCTGCTAGAGGATGTGATACAAAACCACTGAGCACCATGGAGCTGCTCCAGAAGACGTAGACCATTTCCTGCAACTGTGAGGGTTATCTCACAACTACTTATAACTCCACCTCCAGGGATGTGACACCCTCTTCCCGCCTCTGTGAGTACCCATACACATTCGTGTACACACACGCACGCATGCAAGCATACACACACATGCATACACACGCACACACACAGACATACACACACACATGCATGTACACATATATCCATGTACACACATGCACACACATATCCATGCACACAATGTACACACATGCATGCACACACATATCCATGTACACACATGTACACACATTTGCACACACATATCCATGCACACAATGTACACACATGCATGCACACACATATCCATGTACACACATGCACACACATGCATGCACACACATATCCATGTACACACATGTACACACATTTGCACACACATATCCATGCACACAATGTACACACATGCATGCACACACATATCCATGTACACACATGCACACACATGCATGCACACACATATCCATGTACACACATGTATCCGTGCACACACGTGCCCACATTCACACACAAAGATTTAAGAAGAAAACGGAGGTCTGTGTATAGATCCGCTGTGGGGTCATAGGTAGAGGAAGCAGTTGAAGAGTCAAAAGCATGGGAGCCCAAGGTGTTTGGGTGACAGAGGGTCATGTGGCAAAATTTTGCCTTCCTGGAAAGCACACACATTTTATTGCACATCTGGTTTATTTCCAGAAACTCCATCCAAGCCTGGAGTTCACTGTGTCCCCAAAGGACTGGCCAGAGGCGTGAGGGTGAAATCTACAATCACATCTTCACTCAATACTCTAGCTAGCCTGGCCATATTTCCTTCCTTCCTTCCTTCCTTCCTTCCTTCCTTCTTTCCTTCCTTGCTTCCTTCCTTCCTTCTTTTCTTTTTCTTTTGAGACAGGGTTCCTCTGTGTGACAGCCCTGGCTGTTCTGGAATTTGCTCTGTAGACCAGACAGGCCTTGAACTCACAGAAATTCACCTGTGTCTGCCTCTAGAGTGCTGGGATTAAAGGCGGGTGCCACCACTGCCCTGGCGAATATTTTCATTATAGCCTAAAATTTCCCAACTTGTTATCATGTCATTAGTACATAGTCAGGAAGAGTTGGGGATGCGGTGGCTTGAATGAGAATGGCCCCATAGGCACATATGTCTGAATTCTTGGTCCCCAGTTGGCAGAACTGTTTGAGAAGGATTAAGATCTGTGTCCTTGTTGGAAGAGATTTGTCACTGGGGTAGACTTTGTGATTTCAAAAGATCACTCCACTCCCAGTTAGTGTTCTCTCTCTCCCTCTCTCTCTCTCTCTCTCTCTCTCTCTCTCTCTCTCTCTCTCCCCTTGTGGTTGTGAGCTCTCAGCTCCTGCTCCAGGTCCATGCCTGCCAGCTACTATAAGTTGCCTTGGTCTATTGACCTTATGGCAATAGAACAGTAATAAGACACACAGTGCATACATATTCACAATGCACATATACACACAAATACATATGCATGCACACACATACATGTGAGCAATCTCAACCACATGTACCTACACATACGTTATGTGACACAGTTCCTGGGAAGACATGAACAAACGTCACAACAAATAGGGAAATGATGGCAGACCAAGGGAAGGGTAGCATCAAGTCCACTTGGCGACCGATGAGCTTTGTTGGGGTTATTTACAGGAGTGAAGGTGAAGGGTTACTCACAAGAGCAGAAATGACTCAAAGATAGCCACGTCACCAAAGCCCACCTCAGTAAGGTGGAAGCCGAACCTTGGAGAGCTCTGCACAACCTGCCCCCAGCTAGACAAGTTAGAGAGTCTCTTCTAGGCAGCTCAGCTGGTCTGAACCACTCCCAGACATCTGTTTGTTACTGCTTACATAGGCTTGGGGAGGGAGGCGCCTAGTGAATCTGGTCAGTTTCAGGGACTTGCTAAAGCTTTTGAGTTGTTTATTCCAGACTTTCAAGGAGCTTCCATCCATGGAACTTGTATCTCAAGGTCATGGTTGGGTTACACAACTACAAGCAAGAACACAGACCTGCACAGGTGCACACACGTTTGCATTGATCAACACAGAGTGTTTACTGATGGTCTCTAATAGCAGAAACCAAAAAGCCTACAGCAGTGTGATGTCCACCTCAGTCCTTGAATACACACATCCATTGGCCACACCTAATCAATTCAGGAGTGCTAGCTCGGGGGAGTCTGGGAAACATACATATATAGGGGAAGGCATTTATTATGTCATATTGTTGGGACTCTTAAAAATCTTTTATGAGCTGCATATCTTTTCACTGAGCATAAATAAATATCAACAGCTAACCACCCCTCCCATTTAGGATAGTTGTTTCTAGAGCTTAACTGTATAAAGGTCTTACTGTTAGTCTCACTAATAATACTATGAAAATGATGTCAATGATAACAACTACAGTTGACTAAATACTTCCTTCTCCTGGGCAGGGGGCTAGGCCCTTTGTTATTCATTATACCTATCAATCTTTGGTTTTTTGTTTTTTGGTTTTTGGTTTTTTGGGGTTTTTTTTTGTTTTTGTTTTTTTTAACAGACCTATGTAGTCCAGACTGATCTCCAACTCATGCTGCTCCTGCCTTGGCCTCCTGGGCACTGAGTTCACAGGTGTGTGTCATCACACCTGCTCTTTAAATCATTTTACAATGAAAACTTGAGCTGGGTATGGTGGTGCACGCCTTTACTCCCAGCACTCAGAGGCAGACATAGGCAGAGTGAGTTTGAGGCCAGCCTGAAACAAAGTGAGTTCCGGGACAGTCAGGGTGGTTACACAGATAAACCCTGTCTGGAAAAACCAAACCGAGAGAGAGAGAGAGAGAGAGAGAGAGAGAGAGAGAGAGAGAGAGAGAGAGTCAAATCTTGTATCCTTAATTATTACAAATACTGGTGCAAAAAAAAAAAAAAAGGTTTTTTGTTTTGTTTGACATTATACATGCTTTCCACAGGTCACGTAAGCAGAATTAGTGGCTCAAAGACTGTGTGACCTTGTTCAGATCCTCTGTATACAGTATGCATAAGCAGGCCAGCCTCTAAGTCAAAGTCCTAGCCAAGACTAGCAATGTTCTCAGTGGCCGGAATTCACTTTGTCATGTAAATGCCTGGCTGGGGTCCAGGCAAACTGCTGAACAGTTTCTTGCCTTTGTCACAGCGTGAGTGACCACACTGAGTATTTCCCAATCTGAAGGGCTGCATTCCTTCTGATGTTGGCTTCTTCTAAGCAACTGTCACTCTGGACTGAGCAGGAAGATGAGGAACGTGCCTGAAACATGCAGTCCTCTATCTGCTTAAGCCATCTTCACACTAGGTGAGTCATAAAGGAGACTAAAGCCATCTGATAGATCAGAAGTCATGCAGCCTAGTAACCCTACACAGGGCATTGAATGAATATTTTAATTATATAATTAAGTATATGTTTATTTATATATAATGTATGTATATTTAATATATTTAATTATATAATTAATTATATATGGGGGCTGCACATGAGTGCAGTACTTGAGGAGTCCAAAAGAGGGCATCAGATCCCCTGGAGCCGGAGTTACATACAGGTGGTTGTGAGCTGCTGAATGTTAGTGCTGGGACCAAACTCGGGTCTTCTGCAAGAGGACCTTAACTGATGAGCTGTCTTCCAGCTTCTGGGTGGTTTGACTTTTGTTTTGTTTTTATGTTGGCAATGAGAACATTTTTTTCCCCAGCAAGTGCAACTGCTTCAGTTTGGGTTATTTAATAAGTTATTGCCCTATCACGAGCTATTTCTCCACATAAACATTGCCATTAATAGATAGTGTTACTCTCCATCAGTGCCCAAGGCAATGAGACCCTAACCCTGAGGGTACTGACAGCCACAGGTCACTTGCAAGCTTCAAAGTTAGCCCCTATGCCAGGTGGTGTGATGCACGGAAGCAGAGGCTGGGGGATCTCTCTGAGTTCGAGGCCAGCCTTGTCTACAGAGTGAGTTCCAGGACCGCCGGGGCTGCACAGAGAAGCCCTGTCTTGGAAAACAAAACAAAACCAAAAGAGGAAGGAAGAGGTAGAATCGTAAGCAGGGGTTAGTGACATCTGGGTCAGCTGTAGTTCTTATATAGCTTCTCCCTGCACAGCAAAATGGAGTGGGAGTGGGGAGGGTTTGGGGGATTCACTACTTAGGCACCTAAGCAGCACATTGCTGACCGGAAACAGCATGGGCCTGTGTTTCAATGAATCCCTTCCGACTTCCTGTGTGGGATTTCCAGCCTTCCTGCGATAGATAGATAGATAGATAGATAGATAGATAGATAGATAGATAGATAGATAGACAGACAAGAAATCCTCATCAATGGGAGGTGGGAGAATTTGAATTCGAAGCTAGCCTGGTCTACAGATGAAGTTCCAGGACAAAAAGGTACTACCATTACTAAAGATATCCCTTTTTGAAACCATACCTACCTCCTGGACCTTTTGAAGAATGAAATAAAAATAATGTCTTGAAGAATGAATGTCTTGGGCAGAAGAGATGACTCAATGGGTAGATGACTTGCTACAGATCTGCACCAGGTTTGGTCCCCAGCATGAAAGCTGTAACTATAAGTGGAAACAGAAGAACCTGGCGTTCGTGAGAATTGGGAGCCATCTTGGGCTACTTGAGACTGTCTCAGAAAATAAAAGGAATGAGAGGCTTCCAAGGCCAGCCTGGACTATGTATGAAGGCTGTCGAAAAATAAATAAATAAAACATAGAGAAAATATTTTGGCTCCTGTCACTTGGGCTGTTCTTAAATCTATGACTCTGTATCAGCTCCTACTGGCACCGCCAGAGGAAGTCTGGGAGGCAGCATTACCCAACCAGACCATGGTTTTATTTATTCCACATGGCTCCAAAACATGTTTGAACACAGCAGGCTATAACTCTTCTGGTGATTTCTATGAATCATTTTTTAATTATGAATAATGTTTTCAGAGACACTCCTGCAAAATTTTACCCAAGGTTCCCTTGACAACCCTCACATAAAATGCCTCAAGTAAAGCAGCTTCCAGGACCCACACTGAAAACCAACTTCAGAGGGGAGATTCCTAAAGATCATTAGTTATCTTCACCCCATCACCACCTGTCTCTTGAAAAGAGACCCTGAGAAGTGAGGGCTGCAACCTGAACAAAAAAAAAAAAAAAAAAAAAAAAAAAAACGCCCTCACGGCCAACTGACTATTGAAAGGATTTTTCCATGGATCCACATTTCCTAATTTAATTTGGATGCTCTGTTCTTTCCTTGTGGCTCGGAATTGTCCTTGTATTGAAATGGTTCCCTTCCTGTCACCTCACCGTTCTTTTGAGTTTTCAAGCAATCCACTGTGGTCACAGGTCGGCCTCGTACCTCTTGGCTCAATCCAAGCTGCTCAGAAATTAGAATGCGTATGTGAGACCGGGGTCTCCACCTAGAGTCTTACTTCTAGAGGCCAGACTGGGGATCTCCAGCATTAATCAAGTAAGGTCCAGATGCACAGGGGCACAGCTCAATGGCAGCGTCTGTGTTTAGCCTGTAGGATGTTCTCTCTCCAGCAATGAAGAAAGGACGGTCTGAGGTGTCTTTAAAGACCAGAGGGTGGGGTTAGTCCTGGAATTCCAGAACTTTCTGCAGGGTGTCTCTCCCAGAATCTACCGCCCCTCATTTGTCAGAATTGGCTCCAAAAAAAAAAAAAAAAGCAAAAAACAAAAACAAATATAAATAAATAAAAATATAGGATGAACAGAAATATAAACAAGCCAGTCAGGTGTGACTGGGACACTAGGGTGCGGCTTAAACGGGGGGGGGGGTGTCCTTCCGGTCAGTTACCTTAAGGAGACATCAGTAAGCACTTTGTAAATTATTTCTGTGCAACAATGTCGAGCCCCCAACAATCCAGGAATAAAAGCAGGTCCGCAGGCTCGTGACCTTTGCAGCCCGCGCCACGGCTTGGCTTAAATTATTTTAAAGGTATTTGAGGCTTTTGCTTGGTCCAGACGCTGTGCAGAGCTATCGCTGTCTGAACGCGGCTCCGGACACCTGCAAACGGTCCCCGCCCCGCACGTCTGTAGGAATTTACTGAGAAGATGGGGCGGGGGTCTCAGTAAACACTCTAGCACCTACCCCGGTTGCCTTGCGCCTAGCGCTGGGCCTGGCTGATGGAAATTCTCCAAAAATAAACAAGTCTGAGGGTTTAATTGGCTTCCACTCGCTCGATTCCGGTCCACTGAGCGCATTTGCACCTGACCTCTTTCTTGTCCCTAAGAGAAGGGTGACCCGCAGCCGGGGTATTAGGCCCGAGGACCCCGCCTGGTTCCAATTCGTTTGGGAGAGAAACAGAGACCTCCATGGTCCACAAACGATGTCCACATCCGCGGGCGCAAGGAGCGCCATCCTGGAAGAGAATGCGGTTAGTTTGCTTCTGTTCATGGGTGCCGGGAGTGAAGTCAACGGAGTTGGGAACCAAAATTATCCATAAACCGAAAGTCATTTGTCACTTAACCGATGCTTTCTCCGGGGACAATATTCTTGAATTGAGGACAAGCGTTAACTTAAATAAATAAATTACTAAGTAAATAAAAGATTCGTTTTACGCGAAGACTCCTGCTTGTTTGCCCTGGCATCTAGAACGAGCTCTGTCTCTTGTCTGTCCCTCTCTGTGTGTCTCTACCCCTCCCCTCCAATTTAAAATTGGAGATGATTTGGACGGCCAAGGCGTTTTGGATTTTGTTCCTTAATCCGTAGCCACTCTGGAGTCTAAACCAAGACTGATCCTTCAGCTGGGGCAAGAACTCTAGGGCAGGGAAAATGGGAATTGAGGACCGGTGAAGCAGCCTCACAGACGCTAACAAAAACAAAAAAACAAAAACAAACAAACAAACAACCCACTGGTTTCCGATTGCCGCCAGATAGGCTCCCACCCACAGGACCGGTCTCACCCTCTGTGCCCACTCTTCCTGAGTCTCGGCTGCCCCAGGCCACCACTTCCCACATAGAAAGAACTTGGGAGGAGGAGGGGAGACGTCGAAGCCGGCCTGAGTGACCGGAGTTTGGAGGGAAGATGCCAGATGCGCCCAGGCAGCAGATCACTGTGGGCAGAGACCCACGCCCATGCGGGAGACAGAGTCACGCGCACTGACAAACCTCCAAGCGCAGGAGAGCCGTGGGCTTGGCGTCCGGGTTTGCGTTTGTTAACCACACGAAGGTTTTCCGGCTGGAAAAGGCCAGAGACACCCAAGGACTTAGAGAAAAATCTCATCACCCACTTGCTCCCGGCCTGGAAGGCGGAAGTCCCGAAGCTGAGCGGCTTTCGCCTGACTGAGAACCGTCCGCAAGCCGGATTCCTCTACCCGCGCCCGCCCGCCCGCGCTCCTGCCCCATCCCTCCAGCCAACCCTCCCGCACCCCGGTGTGACCCGATGGTGGCTTCCGCGCCTGGCCAAGGGGCCCACATGTACGTCCAGCTTTGTCAGTTAGTCCTGGGGTACGGAACTTCTGACCAGCTCTGGCCTCAGGTCCTAAGCGTCACCCCCCCCTCCAACGAAGGCTCAGCGTGTCCTAGATACACACCCCTTAGGAATCCCACCTTTCACGTTGGCCTTTGAAAGAAAGAGAAAAGCAAAATGAAAATCTGAAGAAGTCAGGGTTTAGATCCGCTGTGGCTGCCCAGGCCAGGCTGTGGCACGCCAACCCTGCCTACCCGCCGTCCTGTAACTTTCTCTCTTTAAATTTCGAACGAATCCGTATATTCCAGATTTGTTTAGAATAGGGAAGAAATTCCTCACTGGCAACTTGCAAGAAGACACCGTATGTTAACTAAACGAACCGCGTTCCTGTCTATAAAATACTTTGTCGTAGTCAGACCTACATTAGGCCTTGGCGGCTACTATCACTTATGGGGGGGTGTGCATCTTATCCATGCTTTCTTTGATATCCAGAAATATTTATCTCAGGTGAGCAGGTTTTGTTCTAGCTCTTAAATGGGATTTTTATTTATTTATTTTTAGGTTGAGGTTTTTTTGAAGGGCTGTTTCAGCGACATCATAAATGAAGTAATCGGTTTTCAGATTTCAAGGCTGTGTGTAATTGATGTAACCACGGAGGAATTTCAGTACACAGCCGACTAAGCCTCCTCCCGCTTAGGGGTTTTCAAACGCGGTCTCGGCTTCCCTCAAAGCTGCAAGGATCCCTTGTAGAGGAAAGCAGGGCTTTGCCTGGTAGCAGGTGGGCTTTTGAGGGAGTGTTTCTGTTAAGCTGCTCAAGAGTCCTTTAGGAGAAACGCAGCGGGCCGTGGCAGGTCCCCCTTTCTCTGCCGGGAAGGGCCTAGCTAGAGACTGGCAGCTAGGTGTGCCTGCAGCCTAGGCCCCCAGGCGTCACTGCCTGTTGTGGAAGTTCTGGGCTGCTGCCCTCCTCTCAGAGACCAGGAAGGAAGCAAGGTCTGGCTTAGGAGACAGAGAGGGAACCTGTAGGGGAAAGGACTCCCCCTCCATCTCCTAAGTTAAGAGGATCCATTTATGTGCAGGAAAGTGGGCTTCATCCAGCCCTGTGGTCCTCTCTCAGGAACTCTGATGACTCCTACAATAAGCTCCTGGTGGTAGATAGTATCTGTTCCCCTAAAGGCATCTTCTGGAGAGAAGGGCAGAGGAGGGTCCCCAGCCTTAAACGGGAGTAGCTGTGACCCTCTGGAGTCATCATCTTGGAATCTGTAGTTGTCCAGGGTGACCAAGTGTAAGGAAAATTGTTCTTCTCAGAGTCCTGACCCCACCCCCACCCCCACCGCAGGGCAGGTGCCCAGGGCTTAGGGACACCTCTTTCCATGGGGCCAGGAGAGGCTCACAGCAACTAGAGCTGGTGTCCTGACTGCCAGCGTGGCTGTTCCCAGGACTCTAACCTCAGATTCAGCAAACCTGCCCCCTACACCCCGTGTGGAAAGGTGGATCTGTCCTGTTACTGAGATCCAGTAAGGTAATTAGACGCCTGCACCAAACTAAAGCAAACACTTTCTCTAAAGAAATAACTGTCTGTGAGACGGGGGAGGGAGCAGAGGGCATTTTGTCTAGGTGGGAAGGAACAGAGTGTTACTGTCTTGACCTCTGCCAGAATAAATTATTCTGAAATCACTCTGGCTACCTGTAATTATTTTTCAAACAATGTGTTTGTTAACACTACAATTGTCTGGGAATGGCATTGACCCCGAGGGAAGTCGTGTAATTTATACATGGAGAGGAATGAGGGCCGGGAGCTGAAGTGTCCTTTTGGGGTAGCTCACACCAGCAAAGGCTTCCAGTTATGCGACAGTCACATCTGTGATGCTGGGCAGGAGTCAGCTTCACTGAGTAAGCTCAGCCCACCGATTGCCTAGGCTTAGAAATCAAATCGTTTCTTATCTCCAAGGCCTCAAGATTTTCTGTTTCCTCTCTTAGCTCAGGAGGTTGAAGTTCTTAAATTTCACTTAGAGGCTGGAGGCAAAGCCAGGGACAAGAGGGTTCTCCCCCACCCCCTCACACACCTGGGCGGTGGCCTGATCTCTGACTCTGGGCCTCTTGCAAGCACCAGCTTCCCCAGAGCCCATCTTGGGAGGAACATCTTCGAGGGACCTTGAGCTCACCCCAAAGTCGGTTTTGCTGGGGATGGGCCTCAGGTAGGCACGGGTATGCAGCCTGGCAAGAATGGTTGCAAGCCTCTGAAGCAGAAAATCCAAACAGATGTGGAGCAGCCCGGGCCCACCCCTTTCTTCTTAGGGCCCAAATTTCATCCAGATTAGTTTCCTAATGGAAAATTTCTGAGAGGTTGGGCTGGTGGGCTGTGCTGATCCAGGAGACTAAGGGTGTGGGTGCCCTGCCGGCAGGCCGGTCAGTCAGCAGAACTGCAAACCACCTCTTCACACTCGCCCTCACACTTGCCCTCCAGACAGTGGGTGAAGAGTGACTTCTCAGTGGCACCTGGGATTCCAGCGTCCCCCAGGCTGCTGCTGACACTTCGTTATTCCACACAGACATTGCCCTCCTTCCCAGATGAAAAACCTCTAGTACTGAGACCCATGCCCAAAGGCATGTACTTTGGATGGCTGGCGCTGGGGACCCTAGTTCCATAGCCCTGTGTGTGACGTTTGGGTGTCTGTTGAGTCAGGCTCTGGGCCTAGAGTTACTATGTCCACCTCTCAAAACCCAAGACTTGAAGATGCCGGAAGCGGCTGCCACTGTGAAAATCCGGTCTCTAGAGTTCAAATGCTAGTTAGCCCCCACCCGTGGACATCGTCCTTTTGTCCTCATCATTCTACATAGTTTTTGGCTGACCAATTAGTTCCTGTGTGGGGCAGAGGTAACTTCAGCTAGTCTAACTCGCTGTAGTGTAAGCCAGGCAGTCACCTTAGTGTTTAGTAGGAAGAGGCTTGTAATTTGAGCTGGGCCCAATGCCAGTCTAGGCGTCAGAGACCAGTAGTGTCTGTGCTAAAAACTATGGTCAGCTCCAAGTAAAACTTGTTCAGGACCCGGCGAGGTGGCTTACACAGCATGAGGACCTAAGTTTGGATCCCCAGAATCCATGTAAAAAGTAAAGAGGGGATAGGGGTTCTATAACGTCAGCACAGTGCGGTGGAGACAAACACACAGGCTAGGGCTCGCTAGCCCGTGGTCTAGCAGAGAAAAATAAGTTCCAGGTTTAAAAATAAAGTGGCTAGTGATTGAGGGAGACATTCGGACTCAACCTTAGACTTCCTTGTGCCACCACATATATCCACGCATACAGCACACACACACACACACACACACACACACACACACACACAGAGAGAGAGAGAGAGAGAGAGAGAGTGCTCTCTCTCTCTATTTTTTTTACCTTTAAACAGAGCTTCTAACTTAATACTGTCCTGCATGCACGTTGTGGATAGCCAAGAGTCCTGCCCCGAGGATCCCAGGCTCTAACTCCCTCGGGAGAGCTCTAGCCCCAACTAGACGCGGGGGCTCTTCGTTATTCCACAGACATTGCACTCCTTCCCAGATGAAAAACCTCTAGTACTGAGACCCATGCCCAAAGGCATGTACTTTGGATGGCTGGCGCTGGGGACCCTAGTTCCATAGCCCTGTGTGTGACGTTTGGGTGTCTGTTGAGTCAGGCTCTGGGCCTAGAGCTACCCTATGCCCACTTCAATCGCGTTTGCCACCTCTCAAAACCCGAGACCCGAAAGTGTCTTGCTGATGCCGGAAGCGGCTGCCACTGTGAAAATCCGGTCTCTAGAGTTCAAATGCGCTTTCCTGTTAAAAACTGGGGGATTCGTTTGAGAAGTTTCAGGGCTTGTCATTTGCCGGCTTTCTCCCACCCCCACTTAACCATGTTTCTACTATCTGGGTAATCCCTTTCAAGCCGGGAAGGAATTCTCCGGACTCCATAATTGAGGGTCGGGAATCCTGGGGTAGGGGAGGCGTCAAACCCTTCCTGTAGATCTGAGGTTCAGGAGCGCTCTCCGGGGAGGCCTACGTGGCAGCGACGGGGTGGGTGCTCAGCTCTGCTCGCCCGGAGCCCCTTCCCGGCGAAGTCCGGGGCAGCCGAAGGCACAGCGCTTCACAGAGTTCCCGTGAAGGGACTGCAGGTTTAGACACTGGCAAACTGCGTGCACTTTACTGCAGGACCCAGAAAATCAAGTCCAGCTCCGAACCCGAAAACGCAAAGCGCGAGGTCCTCCGGGTTCCCGCCTAGTGCGACGTCGAGCCACTCGGCGCACTGTGTTTTTGTTGGGCGCTAAGGGCCAGGGTGTGTGTACCGCGTGAAGCCCACAGCGGTCTACTGAGGGCTAGGCTACGCCTTGGAAGCCTTCCAACTTCGGGTTCTCAGAGGGTCCCAGGAAAAGGCCGGAAGCATCTGCTGCAAAGCGCAGCGAGTCGGAGTCCAGTCCTCCCGGCGCGGATGAGGGATGTCTGCAGGTCCCAGGAGCCAGTGGACCTGCAAGCTCCTCACAGACTGGGCTGAGGGCTAGACGGAGAGGAACGCCGTAGTGGCACCAGGAGTCGGAATTCCCGTGTCAGGCACCCGGTTCCCAAGACCAGACTCCCAGCAGCCTGCAACTCTACAGCCGCTAAGAGAACCAGGGGACCACGACCGCACAAGGAACTGCCCCGAACCTGTTTGAGTCTGTGCGGATCCAGGACACCTGGGAAGTGGCATCTGACCCGCGTTGGAAGGCTCGGGCTCCAAAGGGGAGTGAGGGTTCACGCGGCCGCCACCGCCAACCCCACGGGGTGCGCGACGGGGTAGCACCTACCCCGGGCTTCAGCAGCCCGGGAGACACCAAGAGGTTGTTTAACGGGTGGGAGAATGCTTGCACTCTTGGCGACCGAGTCTCCCATCTCCAATTGCCTTCTACTCCAACTCCCTGGGTCTCATCAGCTTCCCACCGGTGACCCTAGCTCTGCTAGGGGCGCCCTGAGGCCCTGGCCCAAAGTTGATAGCCCACATTCCCGCCGTCCTCTGGTTCACCAGAGTCGGGGTGGTTGGGCCCTGTTTCCGCAGGCTCCCTGAAAGAGGCCTGGGCCTTGGGCTAAGCTCCCCAAGATGACCTCCCGCTCTCCCTGAGCGCCAAAAGCCTCTCGCTCCCGCTCCTCTCTGGAGGCGCTAGTCTCCTTTCGCCCTGGTGTTTCTAGAAGGGAAAGGGCGGAAAGGTCACTTCGCCCTGGTGTTTCTAGAAGGGAAAGGGCGGAAAGGTCACTTCGGTGCATGTGGTGTGTGTGTGTGTGTGTGTGTGTGTGTGTGTGTGTGTGTGTGCGTGCGTGTGTGTGTGTGTGTGTGTGCGCGCGCGCGCGCGCGTGTGTGTGTTTCCCTCGGGCGACCCCCTTTAGGTTTGCTGGCCTGTGACCCAAGGGAGGTGCCAGTGTGGGGCCAGCTGTAGGATTGGTCCTCCCTGCGGGGCACTTGGCCAGATGTTTGCGCCGCCTCTTCTGGGCCGCGCCCGTGGGTGACCTGCCTGGAGCCACCGTGGAAGCCACTGCAACCCTCCCTCCTTCCTCCTTGGCCGCACCGGGCCGCCCACCCTGAGCCCAGGTCCTGCCACTCATCCTCCGGAGCCGGTAGACGCCACGAGCCCTGTGCATTTACCCCGACTTACCCCCAGCACGGGAGCGCGCGGGTCTCTCGCGTGACAGTCCCTGGAGGCGGCGACGCAGAGAGGCGAGCAGGCGACTCCCGGGCCGTGGCGGGGTCGGAGGCGAGACTCACCGCCCCCGCTGCGGCCCCTCCCCCTGCCCCCTCCCCCGGGCCGCACCGCGCGGCCCAGTGCTCCGCCCGAAGGCGGGTCTGCCATAAACAAACGCAACTCGGTCGCACGTGGACCGCGGAGCAGCTGCGCCTGGACACAGATCGCGGGCTCTGGACGCCGGGCTCCAGGCACCCGGAACCGCCGGGGAGGGCAGGAGAGCGCACCGAGCCCAGGCTTGGCCCCGGCCGCTGCCACCTCGCTCGGCTCCGCTTCTGCCTCATGGCTCCGCTGCCGCCGCCGCCGATGCCGCCCTTGCGTTCCGAGGGCCTTCGCCGCAGCGGGTGCAAGCCTTCCTTTAAGGACTAAATAGGGTCGCCGCCAGCTCACCCGCACACTACATCCCTTGCAAGGTCGAGGAGCGAGAGACTGGAGGAGAGAAGGAAGAGCGAGCAGAAAGCCCAACTCAGGTCCACACAGGACGGTCCATCCGCCAGCCTCAGGCGGAGACCGGGGCTGCACAGCTGGTTTGCGACAGACTCAGGGCTGGCGACTGTGCAGAAGCCGCGCTGTGCTCCAGGCCGGTCCCTCGCACCTGCGGGAGCCCGACACCCTCGGACTCACCTGACGCCTGGCGTCCCCATCCCGGCTGCCGCAGCCCGAGCCGGACTCCGCGGGCCTGGAGCGCGGCGAGGTCTAATATGCCCAGAGCCGAGGCGCGATGAAGGAGAAGTCCAAAAATGCGGCCAAAACCAGGAGGGAGAAGGAAAATGGCGAGTTTTATGAGCTGGCCAAGCTGCTCCCGCTGCCATCGGCCATCACCTCGCAGCTGGACAAAGCGTCCATCATCCGACTCACCACCAGCTACCTGAAGATGCGCGCGGTCTTCCCGGAAGGTGAGGCTGCAGGTGGCAGTCGGGGCGAGGTGGGGGCGGGGCGGGGTGTGCTGCTAAGAGGAGGCTGCGGCCGGTGGCAGAACCCACGCGGCTTCTGTGTCTGTGTCTGGGAGAAGCCGTGCAGCTGCTTCGGCGCGGGCCCAAGCTAAGGGAAAGGAACAAGGCTGCGCCGGGCCAGGCGATCCAATGGCCTCTTAGCTCCGGGCAGAGTGGGGGAAAACCAAGCGTTACCCCTGGTTGGTGTTTGCCAAGCTGGCACAGGCACGCTAGTTCATTCGCGTTGTTCTTTTCCTTCCTGACCCAGCCTTTCTCGCCTTCTTCCCTTTCTTCCGTCCAATACCAGTAGTTCTCTCTCTCTCTCTCTCTCTCTCTCTCTCTCTCTCTCTCTCTCTCTCTCTGTCTGTCTCTCTCTGTGTCTCTCTCTCTGTCTCTGTCTCTCTCTCCTAATTTTATTTCCTTTTCTCCCCCCCCCACTTCTTTCTTGCCTCTGCTTTGTTTTGTTTCGCTTTTCCACGTCTTCTCCCTTTTTCCGCTGGCGGTAAGGGACCTCGCCGTTCTGTCTTTTACAAGCGGTTGGATGCACAGCAAGGCCCAGGCACTGCAGGCCAACGCTGCGTATCGGAGCTTTTGTGAGCAGCCGCGGCCTTCATATTCGAGCCTCTTGGATATCGCTTTTCAAACTGGCCTCCCTTTGCTCTGGGAAACGACACGGATAGGACAAAGTCTTGTCCTGGGTGAGCCAGGACACACCTGGAAAGAGAAAAGGGATTGTTTCAAAAGTGGCGGGCGGGCCTGGGTGTAACATTTAGGATTTAAAAGTGCTACAGTGAGCAATTGTCACTGGGCCACAGCTCTCCTGCCTACTCGCTTTGTAGGAAATAGCGGCCTACTGGGTGGGCACTCTCCAGCGGGCTTCCAAGGGTGACAGGAGGCCGGGTCACACACCACAGAGAATCAGGTCCGGGGTCTGCGGCCAGGCCGAGGGATTCCGACGCTGTCAGGAAGCATGCGGCTCGGAGGCCTGGCTGCCTCCAGGACCTCCAGGTTCCAGGGCTGGCCCCGCATAACAGGCCTCTTGGAGAGCCAGTGCCGGGGAAGGAAGGGCTTTAGGGTCGTTGCCCCGGTGGCGGTGGCGACAGGTGTCCGTCGGCCACAGGACTTCTCCATTTGAGTTGTTCGCCGCTGGGCGCCTCACCCGAAATCGGTAAGCCCCCTTTGCGGCTGCCACCGGCAAGCCCGTTAACTTCCTTTGTCTGAGCCTTAGCTGAATTTTCCTCTACCACACTGGTGGAGCTCGGGGCCGTCCTGTCCGCGGGTGTAGCCTCCAGTTCTACACCGCGGAGCCCGGGAGTAAGCTCTGGCGACCTCAGAGCACCCGGGAGCGGAGGTGGCCAGGAGGAGGCTCGACCCTAGCCCCGGTTTGGGAGCGCCCAGCTCCGGCACCCGGATATCCTAAAACCTACCCAACTGGCCCCAACGAACCATTCTCCGGATTTCGCCCCTTGTAGTGAAGCTCTTGGTGTCGGGTCGCTAGTCATGACGCCAACCGCGAGCCCCTAGGTAGAGGTGATTCCCGGCTGCCTCAAGTTTCCGTGAAAAGTAAAAAAGAAAGTCGAACTGGGTTTTATAATGGCAGCTTTTCCTTAGTCTCTGTCCCACTTGGGAAGAGCGGGTGTTAACTAGTGGTATGCATCAGCCTTCATGTCCGCATGCTACAAAATAGGTGTGGAGCTCAGGCCTCCTGCCTCGCCCAGCCACACTGGGTTTTTAAAAATAGAAATTATCGAAAGAGTAAATGATCTGTTGTCAATGAATTCGAACAAACCAGAGATTAGCAGACGGGGAGCGCCCTGGGGGCAAAGGACTAACTGTAAACCATTCTTGTTTGGGAGCTGGCCAGCAAAGGCTACCAAAACCCAGACAGTGTTGTGTGTACCCTGCCATTTACACAATCTCTGGGATGCATGAGAAGGCACTTGGCTGGCCCCTGGGTCCCTGCAGGAGTGGGTGGTCTGTGGGTGCTGTCCTGAGCAACTGTTGCTAGTGCCTTCCTTGTTCAGGAGCTGCCCACTTGAGGGGCCACCTCTGCCTCACAGAAGGTGACTCTGAAGGTTGGCACTCACTGAAGGGGTCAGCCTGGAGCCATTTGACTCTAGAGATGGAAATGGTTCTGAGGTTGTGGGGGCCAAGGCTCAAACCCCACTCACCACCCTTCTCCCGCAATACTGTCCGAGGGATGCAGCCTAGGGCCTAAGAAGCTTGCCCACCCCCTCACCCTCTGTGCTAACAGCAATCTTCAGGTCAGGAGTTAGGAAGCTGGGGGTCTCTCACAAAGAGCTGGCCCTTGGATATATATATATATATATATATATATATATATATATATATATATATCCCTTCTCCCAAGGCGGTTATCCCTGTAATAATTGATTTAACCTGTTTTGGGGGAACCTGGGTCTGCTAAGAACTGCTGCCTGCATTGATGTCAATCAAGACTGTTTCTCTCAGGAGGCTTGGTGGGAGCAGTCCTGGGCAGTAAAGAGGTCTTTAGATCAGTTCTCCCACACAAAAGATTCTAAGCAAGAAGCCATTTGAGGAATACAGTTTTGCTCTGAGCGATGGGTGAAGAAGAATCTAGAACATCAAAGGGGTAATGCCCCAGAGGATCCCTTCCTAGCTGGAGAAAGTGAGGCCAAAGAGGGACAGGCCAACAGTATAGCTAATGTTGGTGACGGGGGAGGGGGGCGCGTCTGTGCTCCAGCAGTGCAGAGACCCCAAGAAAGAGAAGCCTGGAAGGATCAGCAGCAAACTGAGAAGAGCGGCAGCTTTTGCATCGGCCACATTGTCTAAACCGTAAACCGGGCCCACTGTGTACTCCACCCTGGCTGTGCCCAGAGACACTTGAGTGACAAGGAGGCAGGGCAACTCCTCAGTTTCTACCTTTGTGTTCCCATGCTAAGCTAAGCTTTGCTGAGGCAGCTCAGCAAAGCTAGGTTTGGAAAAAGGACTAGAAATAGGGAAGAGGGGGGCACATCTTAGTGAGTGGTTGGGAGCAGCATGGCCTGAACTGAGTAAGGGGCCCAGCCTGGGGGGGGGCAGACCCTACAGTGGGTGGCTGGTTTCTACCAGCCAGACCCAGAGCCACCACAGCTGTGGATTCCACCAGTCCATGTCTTCTAAGAGAGACCAGGTTGGGCTTCCTGTTAGTGGGTAAGGGTGTTCCTCTGGATCCAACACATTATTCCTGGCAGGAGAGACTGGCTCAAGGCTAGGCTCAGGAATGGAATCTCCTCTCCTGCCACTCTTTCGTTATGGAAGGGGAGAAGACATGGGCATCTTATCACAATGTATTTAAGAGAAAGCAACACACACACACACACACACACACACACAGAGAGAGAGAGAGAGAGAGAGAGAGAGAGAGAGAGACAGAGAGACAGAGAGACAGAGAGACAGAGAGACAGAGAAAGAAACAGAGAGAGACAGAGACAGAGGGTGTTCAAAGGCCTGAATTATGCCAGCAACTGGATTCTTGGGGGTTTAAATTCAGTTGCACACAGCCCCTCACCTCTCCATCAGAATATCCAGCAGGGATTGGACTGACTTGGGTCATGCTTCCTTGGATCAAAATGATTTGATTTTGAGACTTTGGTGAGGACACTCTTGCCTATATGGAGTTATAGAACTCAGAGCCCTTTTGCTACCTAAGTCCAAAAACATGTTCTGTGTTTTTTTTTTTAAAGACTAACATTTAAGAGTAATGTGGGGGGGTTTTACTGTTGTCTTTACAACCTTCTCCCTATCTCCACGTTGGAGTCTGACACTCAGGGTTGGTGCAGTCTCTGTCCCCGGTGCAGCCCTTGGCTTTGGAGAAGGAACCAAGCACTGGGGTGCTGCAGACTAAGAAGCTTCTGGTGGGAACACAGCTTCTCCCAAGGGCATGGGTGCCTGGCTCTGCCAGGTTGCTTTCTCCCGGGTGTGGCCAATGGAGCTGTATCCTACACTTAACAGGGCTAAGCATTCATTCAGCCTGGGAGGTTGCTATCCCAGGGGTCTTAGTCTTGGTGTACACACTCCAGCCTGTGGTGGGGTGCCCAAAGCTTGAAGCCAACCCCTTCCTTGTCCCACAGGCTGGCAGGTGACCGCCTTCAGTCATCCCTACCTGCCCTCCACAGTTATACCCATTATTACACAGTCCACCTTGGCCGCCTGATTTGAAATGGGGGTGCCAGGAGAGGCTTTTTCAGGTACCCGGGAGAAAGCAGAAGGACTCTAAGGGAGGGGCGCTGGTGAGCTCAAGACAGTTTGCTGGGATCTCCTTGTCTACAAAGGAGGTGCATTAGAGATACTAGCTGTAGACTCTCCAGGGGAAGCAAGCAAGTCTCTAGACACCTGCATAGGCTGAGGCCCCAGTGAATGCCCAGCCGGATGCAGAGCAAGAATTCGGGCTGTGCTTATATCCATATGGTAGATTCGGGGGTTGCAGGGTTAGTGGACTCCTGTAGCAGATCTGTGTGCCCTTGGACGAAGAAGGTCAAGGTTCTGGCTCCTCACCCCCCACCCATTTTGACTGGCTTGAAGTTGCCAGTCCTCTCCCTTCTCTACAATAGTGCTAATTGGGGGAGGGGAGATGAGAGACTTAGAAGGGGGGAGGAGGGAGCTCTGCACGTGGAGATGGCTTGCTCGCAAACACCAGAGCTTACGGTAGGGCTCCCTAACTTAGCCCTGAGACACTGCTGTTCTGAGTTGAGGTTAGAGACCCCGAGGAAACCTGAAGATCAGGAGGTGCCACCTTAAACAATGGAGGGAGGAAAAAGGAGGCCAGATCTCTGGGGGAGAGGAGGCTCTCTAACTCTGTCTTACACTCTCTTCTTTCTTTGTGAAAGGGCAGGGGCTGGGCAGGCTGGCAACCACAGAAAAAGGTAAAATTTCACAAGATCACTGTGAAAGGGGCCTGTGTCACCACTTCTAGACCCTCAGTGTTGAGGGGTGACAGGATGAGGGGTGGATGTGGAACCCCATTGTTTTCACCAGAACCCAGGCCCCACCTTCCTGGCCAGGAGAACTCTGCTTCTTGATGCAAAGGTATCTGAAAACCCAGTGTCTCTGCACCTGAGTTGCAAGTGGGCAGCTAGCCCGCCCAGTGAGAAATTAACTTCCCTTCTTGTACTAAATCTCTTGTTCTGTGATCCAGTGTTTGTGGTTTGTTGTTTGCCAGGTAACCCCCAAGAGCCTGGCTGAGACCCCCATAATTGCTCATGAGTTGTCTGTTGACCAACCAAACAAGACCCAAGAGAGGACGGAGCATATTTAGCTTCTTGATGTCAGTGGTCCGCTGATGTTGAAACTGAAGGGCAGGCAGTATGGGACCAAGTATTGATGCCTGGATAGCAGAGGAAAAGTCACTAGAAATGGGCACATGGGCTTGGCTCCCTCTCCAGTGCTCTCAGCAGTTTCTCTCTGGGGTCTCCCCATATGACCTGGCCTTCTATCTGGGGGCGCCCAGCTTGACTTAAAGGTTAATGAGTGTTGAGTCTTAAGCCTGAGAAACTGCAGGTGAGATGGAGCTTCTGGCTCTCCAGGGAAGACGCTGGTTTAGGGTCCAGTGTGACTGACCATTGCTAACTATGAACTCTGGTGCAACCAACCCAATCTTCAACTCCACCCTCACTCTTCAGATAAATACATAAATTCCTTGGTAGGGTCTATATAAGGACCATTTGCCTGGTGCCTCAGTTTTGAGGTGTGTGTGTGTGTGTGTGTGTGTGTGTGTGTGTGTGTGTGTGTAGCATTTTCCAGTAGCAGGGCCTCTTCTTCTCATGACAAACCTTACTTTATTCTGTCTCTAAGTTCAGCCTAAAGTATACTTTTATAGGCTGAGTGAAAAGACCTCTCCCATAGCGGCTCCTAATGGAACTGCTGGCAGACTCATGCTCTGAGGTGAGGTGGCTTGGGGGGGGGAGGTGAGTGGAGGAATTGTCCCAGGCAGCCCAGACAACCTCTGCCAGATTTGAAAGAGGCATATTTTTGAGAAGTTACAGGAAAATTATAGTGATGTACAAAAACATCCGGGTATTTGAATTATACCGAAAATAGTCCTATGCCCAGGCTTCCGCTGGTTGCAGAGACGGGACCTTCCACAGTTTTCCGGGACGCCTGATGACCAAGGTGTCTGATTTGAAGGTTATTCCCAAATAGTCCTGGAAGACCCTGGGAGAAGTCAGAAACACTGCAGCAGCGGGGGTCAGGGGTCAGGAATGGCTCTATGACTAGAGCACCACCCGAACTCACGAAAGATCCAGAGGCCAGGGAGGTGACAGTTGCTGGCACACATCTGTCGTGTTCAGAAGTTAGATTCCTAGATCCTTACTAAATTCCCTGTCCTCGGTGAACTTCCGTGGATTTTACACCTTGGCTCTTTCCAAGGCTGACCCAGCGGGGGTAAAGGTCCGGTGCCCCAGCTTTCCTGCCCACAAAACAAAGTGCCTAGCCTGAAGCAAACGGTGCTGGGGGATCGTGGGTGTTTGGAGAGAAGCTGATTTAGAACCACCCTTGCTCATAGGCGAGGCTCATTGGGCCTGGGATAATGAGTCGCATCTTTCCGGGTCCTGGGAGATATGTGTAAATTACCCGCTCTTTCTGTGAAGACCAGAATGGGAGCAGAAATTAGAGTTACCCCTTTCTTTAGTTTCCCATTGATTTCCAGGGAGCCTATAATGGACTTCAGGGGACGTTTTCTGTTTCCTAGGTTGGAGGCTCAGAGGCCATGTGTCGGCGCCGGTGACTCTTAGGGAACCATTCGGAGGAGTTTTGCAGCCCCCAGGGCTGGCCAGGATGACTGCCTGCACAGAGTGTCGAGCCTTATCAAGTGGCCCCTGACACTAAAGGCGCGCGGGCGGGCGGGAGGAGACTGGCCTAGCCTGCAGTTCCCCAGAGGACGCGTCTGCTGGACCCTAGGCTCACCCTAGCAGAGACGTTCCAGGAGGGAACGCTGCGGGTGTGGGGCGGAGGCTGCAGGTCCCGCTGAGACTCTTGTCACCTGCCTTCGGTGTGGGCAAAGGAAAACCCCTGCTGGTCACAGCAGCTAGCTGGGGCAGGGAGGGACCTGGGGATGGGGGAGACTGGGAAGGGCCCTGCTCGTTCCCCAGGTGCACTCTGGGGTGTATGGAAGACGGTAGGAAACTTCAGATCTTAAGGGATCCCTGCAGGAGTGATCCCTAATTGTGTGAGAACAGACAGGCGCCCTGAAAAGCCTCCCGAGTGCGCCTGGAACTCTGGGATCGAAAAGGATCGAGTTCCGGAGAGGCCGTGGGCGCCCAGAAGACAAGCAAGGGTCACGCGACCTGATGATCTTTGCGGGCTGCACAGGGTAGGGGTGGAAGAGAGCGGGTGCGCAGGACCTCGGGGGAGTATTTACTGGCCAAATCGATACCCCCCGTTTGGCTCCGAGGATGGCCAATTTCAAAGCAGATTAGATTACTTTGTGGCATTTCAAATAAAACGGCAATTTCGGAGCCATGAGCACGTGGGCGACCCTCGGGAGCGGAGGGTCCGGTGGGCTCCCGGAGCGAAGCCGGAGGGGGAGGGAGGGGAGAGACAGGACCTCTGGAGGGGGGAGTTTGTTCTCCGACTTTGGGGGTTTTGTTTCTGTTTGCCTGCTCCCCTCCCCGGGTGGGTGGTTTTGCTTTTTGCTTTTGTTTGTTTTTAGAGACAGGGTTTCACTGTGTTGCTCAGGCTGTCCTGAACTCACTCTTAGACCAGCCTGGCCTCGAACTCAGGGACCCTCCCTAGTGCTAGGATGAAAGGACGCGGCACGCGGCACGCGTCCAGAAGTGAGGCTTTGGGCTTTTAAACCCCCACACAGGGCGTCTGCGAGGACTCAGGAAGAGGGCTGCGGGTGGAGGTCGGAGCTGGGGCTCCCTGCTGCGGGGGGTTCCACGTGTCTGGCCTGGAGCCCCCGGCGTCGGTGGGTGCCGCGGTTAAATGGTTTGCTTTATTCCCTTGTCCCAGGTCTAGGAGACGCGTGGGGACAGCCGAGCAGAACAGGGCCCCTGGACAGCGTGGCCAAAGAGCTGGGATCCCATTTGCTACAGGTAGAGCCATGGGGACAAGCGTCCTCACCGTCAGGGTCGCGCGGTGGCAGGTGTGGGGAGGTGCCGGGCAAGGGGACCCGGGGTACCTCTATTTGGAGTGCAGTCAGGCCAGCGCTACCCACACCCTGCACCCCGCCAGCAACACTGGAGTGTCTGTTCACGCAAGCCCCGGAGTGGGCATGTCCTTGGGACTTGTGCTTCGCTCAGTGACAGACCTGGGCCGGGCCCTGGAGACAAAGCTCTGACCGCAGCGCCCCAGCCCTCTAGCTTCGCAGGAGTTGAGGCCGAGGCAGTACGCGAATCTTTGACTCTCCTTGCCCGTCCTCTGCCCTCCCCAACCCCAGGCCAGATTCTTACAAATAAAACAAAACAAACCACTTTTCCCCTTCGCTGCACCCCTCTCCCCAACACTTTCCCCCCGTTTTATTCTGTGTTCAAAGTTGAGGACTTGGAAGTTATAAGTAGCATCCACGAGGTCGCAACAAGAATTGGTCCAGTTCTGTGGCCCCCATCAATAATCCAGAGAGGGGGCGTCCTCTAGGGCCAGCTGCCTTGGAGCTCTTGCTTGATTTGGGGTCAGGCACTAGGTTCTCCTGAGCCCTTTATCGCTACCTCGGCTTTGCAAGCGCCCCGGCCTCGCGGTTGGGGCTGGGCAGCCCTGGCGCCCGCGGCCACTTCCACACCAGCCGCTGGGGTAGCTGAGGACAGCGCCGCCTCCCTCCCCCAATCACAAATGCGGTTCTCAGAACCCCATCAACGACGCGATTCATTCCCCTACTCCTGTCATTTGTCTCTGCCACCGAAAAATGTCCACCGATGGCTATTTTACATTTCCCTTTTCTATTTTTTTGTTTTCTTAAAAAAAAAAAAAATGTTCGCGGAAGGCCCTAGAGGCGGGAGAGTCGGCGATGAGCAAACAACAACGCGAACTCCCAGCTCCAAACCCTGGGTGTACCTAAACACTGCCTGCCCTGGGGTGGGGTGGGGGGCGGTGTTTGGAGCCTGCGACTTTCGCAGCCTTAGTAGACCAAGTGGCAGGAGAGTCGGGAGGCTGCCGGAGCCCTGTGCCCTCGCGGTGGCTGGGAGCTCACTTGCAGCCAGGAGCGGCTGTTTGCGTGTTCCAAACCCTTCATTCTGTGACACTCATGTCAGTGACAACTAAGAGCTGGCTGCCTAGAAGAAACGCTACACGTCTTCGGTGTGGGCAATTCCTGTAGGAGTGATGCTCCACACTTCACTTTGAGAACAGGATTTTTTTTTTTTAAAGCTACTGCTGGCAACTTTCAACTTTTAATCATAACTTTTAAAACGTCCACCCATTTCCTTAGATGCAGTGAGAGATCCATTTGGTATTTCTTAAATGAATTAGGAGTCCAGCGTCTAGATCAGAACGTTAGAAGCTGATTTTTGGTTTTCATATCTGAATGTCACGGATTCCACTAGGAAAATACTACGCAGATGGGTTAAACTGGAATAAAGTGTTAACAAGTGACTTCTTCCTCAGTGTAATGAAAGTAAGGTTAGATGGCAGCATGCAGGGCTATCTTAAAGTCTCGTTTCTGCTTCAGTCTCTGTATCATCCCTACCCCTTTTAAGAAGTGTTTTGAAGAAACTCGACAGTAATCTGCTTTCAATTACATTCTGTAAAAATAGAATTTGTAGCCAGAAATTAATCTGGGATATGTTTATGGGTGCACACTGTGAGATGTATGGAGCTTTTTAACCAACTTTATTGCCCCCCATTTATTGGTTTTCTGATCTTAAAATATGAATGAGTAAATACAATATAGTTTCTTCTTTTTAAAAAGTATCTAGTCTTTTTGTTCTTGATGGTGCAGTGGTTGCTTTCATTGTTGTCTGAATCACTTTTTACAATCTCCATTATTTCTGGAGGGTTAGTCAATTCAGACTGAAATCAGAATTTCATTGGAGTCGTTTTCATTTTTCGGAAATTGATACTTTTTTTTCCCTCCCTGACTTTGGCAAAGGTCATTTGATCTCTTTCAAAGTCTAAATGCTTGATTCTGTAGACACAGTCTGGTAGAATAATGGGACATATTGTTTTATTTCCTGGCAAATGGCAATTTTAAGAATTTATTATTCAAACGGTACTTAGGGGTAACTAGAAAACTGTGGCGTATAAAGCATTGGTGCTCCAGTATAAGAGACTGCCAGTTCCCACATTAAGTAGTCTGTAGAGCAGTAGATGTTCCCCGAAGAACCATAGAACGCCGGATTCGTCCTGAGTGCTAAAATAAGCCCAAACAATAAAGCCACACTGTCCAACTGAGCGGGTTAGGACTTCTCTAATGTTTTGCATGGTTCTGTAATGTGGATGTAAGATTGTTTTAAAAGTGCTTTGAGAGCCTTTGAGAGCCTGGCTTGGGAAATAGAGCAGTGTGAACAGCTTTGGCTGCAGTGCTTATGGCCCTGTGCTTGTAGTTTTCATGTAACAAATATGCATATATAGTTTGGCCCCAGGACCCCGTGCCCCACAAAACAACACCCCTCAGCCTTTCTCCTCCAGCCCAGTGTCTTCTAGCTGCTGGAGTCCCTGCTGATGTGTAACTGCCTTCTCTTACCCTGACACTTTCTCTTTACAGACTCTGGATGGCTTTGTTTTTGTGGTGGCCTCTGATGGCAAGATCATGTATATATCTGAGACGGCTTCTGTCCATTTAGGCCTGTCCCAGGTAGGTACTGCCCGATTCTATGGATCCATTGAAATAGTACATGGTAACAGTTGTGACAGCCTTTCCCAACCGGCTTAAGGTCTGCTTTTATGTGTGAGCATAATCCATGATTACAAACCCCTCCTTGGCGTCACACGGAGGGGGGGAGGGGGCTCTGTACATCTGCTTTCTTTTTTGCTTTGAGGTTAGTGTCAGTATATCTCAGCTGTGGTCAGCCCTGTTCTGATATTTTGTTCTGATATCTCCTGACCTGTCACTTAGTATTGTGAGGTGGCACTGAAAAGAGATTCCCCCAGGGGACCCTTCTGCCCTAGCTCACTGTCTGCAAGTGGTAGCAGGCAACACTATGGATCAAAAGGCAAAGAGGCACACTCCCTCCCCCTCCCTCCTCCCTCCTCCCCCTCCTTCCCCCTCCCTCTCCCTCCCTCTCTCTCTCTCTCTTCTTTCTTTCTTTCTTTCTTTCTTTCTTTCTTTCTGTTTATCAAAACAGGGTTTCTCTGTATGGCTTTGGAGGCTATCCTGGCACTCACTCTGTAGATCAGGCTGGCCTTGAACTCACAGAGATCCACCAGCCTCTGCCTCCCAAGTGCTGGGATTAAAGGCATGAGCCACCAATGCCCTGCAAAATTTATTAATGTTTATTTTATATGAATGGTGCTTTGCCATGGGTGTCAGGTCCTCTGGAACTAAAATTACAGACAGTTGTGAGCTGCCATGTGGGTGCTGGGAATTGAACCCCAGGCCCTCTGAAAGAGTAGTCAGTGCTCTTAACCACTGAGCCATCTCTCCAGTCCCTGGCACACTCCCTTTCAATGTGGGTTTTGTATAACATGTGTGCTGGAGAGACTAAAAGGGAAGAGGTGGACTCATGGGTTGTTCCCATGGAATCCAGGACCATTTTTCCTTAGTTTTTTTTTTTTTTCCCCAGTTTGGCGGTGGTTTCAGCAAAGCATGCTATAGGCTTGAGAGAGAACGTCATAGCTCACCACTGCTGTGCAAGGTCTTAATTTCTTTAGAATACCATTCCTCCCAGGAAGGAGGTGGACCAGCCTATCTGCCCCCAGGGAGTTTGCTGGAGGGCCTAATGGCATATCCCACCAGGGAGAGGCTGAAAGGTCACTCCCATTCACTCCAGTCATGACTCATGGTGACAAGTCACATAAAAAAAAGTTCTTCGACCAATTTTATGTGTGTATACAATGCCCTCAACTGCTCTGTCCCTTCACACTCTTTCCTCCCTCACAGCCCAACCAACACCTGTCCACCTATTCCATATTCCTGTCTTTTTTATTAAACCCACTGAGTTTAACTGGAGCCTTCGGTGTGACTGTTAGCTTGAAGTTATTCACTGAAGCCTGGTGGAGTCTTCAGTGAGTAGACAAGGCAATGGCTCCCCTTCCCTCAGTGACCAGTAGCCCATAGTTCAGCAGCGAGGGGTGGGACCTCCAAGCCCCTCCCCCCCACATGCTTGTATGCCAGCCTTTCGATTCCCTACTCCCATAGCAGTGGCAGAAAGAAACTTGTCCTGTTTAAGGTTGAGAAGTCAATGCTATTTGGTCTCTTGAGCCTGTGCAGTGGCCACCTCTCAGTGCAAAGAGAAGCCAACCGATAGATGGAGTCTGAGAGGAGCATTTATCTATGGCCGTAAATATGAATATTAGAAGTTCACTTGGGAAGTCACGGTTTTTATAGAAGTCAGAACTAGATGTTTCTTTCTCTCTGTTATGTGACAACCATGGAAGACACTAGAATTAGTGTTAACATGGGGAATGGGCTCTGGGAGACACCTGAAGATTCTGAATTTGGGCTTTTTCCTGTAGTTAAGCTTTCTCATTGAAAGGAAAATGTTTCTTTCCAGCCTGGTCCCGTAGTGTTTAGTCCCAAATAAACACAAAGAGGCTTATATTAATGATAAGCTGTTTGGCTGATGGCTCAGGCTTCCTATTGGCTAGCTCTCTCTGTATTGTTAACCCATTTCTATTAATCTGTGTGTCTCTATGTGGTCCTGGCTTCCGGTGATGCACAGATCTCTTGCTCTCTCAGTAGTTACATGGCATTTCTCTGACTCCACTTATTATCTTTCTCTATCCCTGTTTGGATTTCCCTCCTGGCTGAATCCTGCCTGTCCATTGGCCAAAACAGTTTTATTCATCAACCAATAAGAGAAGCATATATTTACAGCATACAGGACATTCCCCATCAGGAAAAATCACCAAATTTGGAAACCCACTTGAATTGTTGTCCCTTTTGTTATTCCTTCAAGCATCACAATTTTTTTTTGCAGATTTTTTTATTTGAATTAGAAACAAGATTGTTTTACATGACAATCTCGTTCCCTTGTCCCTCCTGTCCTCCCTTACCACCCTCCCCCCCAACTAAAACCCTACCTATCCCATACCCTTTCTGCTCCCCAGGGAGGGTGAGGCCTTCCATAGGGTGTCATCAGAGTCTATCATATCCTTTGGGATAGGGCCTAGGTCCACCCCCATGTGTCTTAGCTCAGGGAGTATTCCTCTGTGTGGAATGGGCTCCCAAAGTCCACACCTATGCTAGGGATAAGTACTGAACTACTACAGGAGGTCCCGTAGATTTTTGAGGTCTCCTCACTGAAATCCATGTTCCTGTGTAGATCAGTCCTATGCTGGTTTCCCAGTTTCAGTCTGGGGAGCAAGAGCTCCCCGATGTTCAGGTCAGCTGTTTCTGTGGGTTTCACCAGCCTGGTCTGGACCCCTTTGCTCTTCACTCGTCCCTCTCTGCATCTGGATTCCAGTTCAGTTCAGTGATTAGTTGTGGGTGTCTGCTTCTACTAAGCATCACGTTTTTAAACGTTTTGTCACTGGTATAGAACCCCCTCTTGTGCATGTCCTTTTCCTGTCCAAGTGGGTCTGTGTCTCTGTGTTACTTAAGCCAAGTAAGTGAATCTCACATTACAGATGGGCAGAGGTTTCTGGTTTTGGTTTTGTTTTGTTTTTGAGGCAGGGTTTCTCTGTGTAGCTTATAGACCAGGCTGGCCTCGAACTCACAGGGATCCATCTGCCGCTGCTGGGATTAAAGGCTGAGTAGAGGTTTCTTTCCCTCCAAACCTCCCTGCCTCCCTTCTTCCCTCCACCTCCTCCCCTGCTTCCTCGCTCCCTCTTCTTCCTCACTCCCTTCTTTAAAAAATAAGACCAGCTCTTCTGAATACTAAGGCTTAAGTCTTGTACCTCAGGACTCATAGGATTGACACACTTGAAAGACTGGAAATACTGTTGACAACATGAAATCTACTGTCTATAGGGCTGAGAACAGAGCTCAGTGGTGGAGCACAGACTGCACCAAGGTCCCCAGTTCAATCCCCAAAACAGGAAATAAAAAAGGGAGAGAAGGAGGAAGGGAGACATGTCTTGTGTTATTTTTCTATAAATTTCTAGATCATCGTAAGCAGAACTAGCCAGGGCCCTTTAGCTGTACCCAGACTGGTTTATTCTCCTGATTTACCTTGATCGGATTATTTTTCAGTTTTATTTGCAATTTGTAAAATTGCTGTTAGTCCTACAATAATGTCATAAATATGACAAAACATTACATGCACTTTTAGGCTCGGTAGTCTTTTAAAATAATAAAGTCACTATTATTGAATATTAAACTTAGATATGAGCTCCCTCAAAGTCAGAATGAAAAAAAGGGGATCAGTTATATAGTTTTCATCATTCTGGTTGGACAGGCACTTAATGTTTGGGAATGATAATTTAAATATTAAAATCATGCCTCTGACCCTCTCTGAAGGCACAGATTGAATAAATATCTTGTAATTTATTAGCAATTTCATTTGAACCCAGGTGTAGAGCCTTTGCACTGGTACCAGTTAGGACTAGCCGGTCATTTGGAATATTTTGGATACCTCAGCTGGTCCTGGGGTATCCACTTCTTCCAGTAGGTGTCTTGGTCCACTAGCCAGCTTCAGCTGGTCATTTTTCTCTTCTCATGGGGCACTAGGATGGATGACTATAGTTACTCTAATTAAGAATGACCAGAGCGTGGGCTAGGTGACAGACCTGAGTCCTGCTCTTGATTAGCTCAGCAGAAGGAGAGCCAGGCGGCCACATGAGTTGTGTATCGAGTTTCCTTTTGATCAGGCTCAGAAACAAAGCTTGGTAGCTCCACTTTTGAAAGGGGAGAGAGGCCTCGTGCTACTATGTTGCAGAATGCTGGAGGGGGATTCCTTTTGATTATGCATGCCTGAAGAAAAGGCAGTTTCAATAGTGAAGCCAAGCCAGTTGTGTAGATTTCTTCCTGATTCCGAAGTAAGGCTGTGAGCCCCAGTCAGCAGCTCCCAGAGCCCTTTGTTGATGTTGTGGGTCTATCCATGGTGAGCTGTTTAAATCATCAACAGCAAAATCTGCCCCCAAATCCACCTTCTGCTCATGATCAGTGCCACAGAGGGTAAGCTAGGCACATCTGCAGACTTTTCTCTCTTCTTTACTTAAATAGTACAGAGAAGTACTGAAAGGGTACCACGACAAATACTCTTTAAAAACATGTTTTGCATGCTGGGTAGTGGTGGCTCACACCTTTACTGCCAGCATTCGTGAGGCAAAGGCAGGAGGATCTCTGAGTTTGAGGCCAATCTGGTCTACAGAGTGAGTTCTACGACAGCCAGGACTACACAGAGAAACCCTTTCTTAAAAAAATGAAGCCAATGTGACAATCATTCATGTTATTAACTTTATGTAAAGACAGTTCTTAAATAAGATCACTAGAGACAAAAATGTTGGGTTAGGGTGTAGCTCAGTAGTAGGCATGTGACATGAGGCCATGGGTTCCCAGATCAAGCTTAGAGGTCCTAC
Organism: Cricetulus griseus; assembly: GCF_003668045.3. Lineage (NCBI taxonomy): Eukaryota > Metazoa > Chordata > Mammalia > Rodentia > Cricetidae > Cricetulus > Cricetulus griseus. Next base: position 3,716,906 of record NC_048597.1, on the reverse strand, counting down.
AAATGCTCTCTGATGAGTGACAGCCAGAGGCCCTTGCAGCTTCTAGTTGCATGGTGACATCCACTCGGTGTTCTCAGAACTTACAGTGACATCATCCGAGTAGGTGATACTTCTGTGGGGTTCAGGTTACATTCAGCCATAGAGGGGCCACAGGGAGCAAAAGCCCCATGAGCCACGGCTGTGTGAAAGGGACTGCTCTGTTAGAATTATCTAGCTGGGGTAAAAAGCAATCCTTCATGTTTAATAAGCCCATCTCCATTTAAAGCCCATTATTACATTTTAAAAATGAATGTTGGAATAAGAAATCTATTTCTCAGGGGAGAATTTACTCCTCTATTTTGATTTTCTATTAGTAAACAAATTCTCTTTTGAAAACAACAGAAACAATCACAGCTGAGCTGTGTCCTCAGCCCAGCTCCAAGTGTGGAAATAGAGACTCTTTAGGCTCAAGGTCTACTCGGTGTTTGTGCTCATCCATAAAACACACAGACATGCTTAATGGGTGTTGTGGGGGGCATCTTTACCCATGAACATTCATTAAAGGACTCCCCTCCTTCCCTTCCTCCTTCAATTTGTTACTATGATCTTTTTACTTATGTTTGAGGAAGGGGAACTCGAGTATACATTTTAAGAATCCATATGGTTTAAATATAACTAAGTTATATTACACAATGTCTTGGTAACTAATACTCATTTTCAAAGATGTGTACACATATGTGAAATAGCTGTTTATGGGACACATAAAGAAAAATGCAATATTTGAGAAGGATGCCAGAAACTGGCCAATAAAAATAGCAGCGATGGCTTTAAGGGGCACAAGACAGAATCCCCTTTTCTTCAGGAATAAACGGCAGTGTCTTATGTTTGTTTACATAGCTTGAACCCTGAAGCTCAAACCATCTTAATCTAAAATGCTTCATCTGTTATACTCAGCGAGACGCCCCAGCAGAGCCGTGCACATTTCCCAGGGGCCCAGTGACTCTGCCTTTCCACACAGAATCTGTCCCTTTAGTGTCTAACTTATATCAGCTTTCTGGGCAACAAGAAACTACTCAGCAAAGTGTCCAAAAGCTCTTAGCAGGAACGCCATTGCTTTTGTAGTCATCAGGGTTTTATAGATACTAAAACATAGCAATGAAGTTCTGTTCTAATAAGACTGAGATATGAGACTTTCGGAGTTTCATTAGACACATACATACCTATGCACTTTTGCATATTGGGGGCTGGGGTGAGAGAGCCACATTTCCTTCAGTGTTCAAAAGCACATATACATATCTAGATACAGGAAACACCACGTCAACCATGATTTTGAGTTAAGGTCAGCACTGTTATACATCACTCCATATTTTTTCCATGAAGACATTTCCGTTCTTTGAAGGCTATGGGGTTTCCTGGACAGGCTTAGACTTATCCCATTCATTTTATTTTTATTTAACTTTTTGGTTTCTCAAGACAAGGTTTCTCTGTGTAGCATTAGAACTCGCTCTGGAGAACAGGCTGGCCTTGAACTCACAGAGATCCGCCTGCCTCTATTTCCCAAGTGCTGGGATTAAAGGCATGCGCCACCAACGCCTGCCTCCATTCATTTTATAATGGACCCCAGAGCTCAAAAGTCCAAGTCCTTCATCTTGGCTTGCTTTGTGCTCAACCCCTTTCATGAGAATAGGAGCTTTGAGACCAGAGGAAGTGGTTTAATTACAAATGCAGGTCTGTCCAGCAATCACACGGGCAGGGTGAGAGTCTCCAAGATGTCTGCAGAGACATCTCTTGAGTATGCTGTTTTCAAACAGAACTCCAGCCAAGACTGAATGCTCACTTCCTTCTAAAACAGTGAATAAGGGAGAAATACTTGGGCCACATAAAATCCACCCCGCCTCTGGTTTATTTTGTTTTTAAAACAAGCCATTGAAATTGGGGTGGGGGTAGACGGGGAGGCTGGTGGAGGGAAGGAAGGAAAACCAGAAGGAGCCGCCCGCCAGTCAGCTTCGGGGTGGGCTTCCCCATGGCCTTGGCAGTGAATCTCCCAGACGCCTTCAGAGAAAGGTGATCTCAAGGTGGCTGCTTAATTCAAACCTTTTAGGGAACCGTCGTGCAAGAAAAATGATTTTTATTCACTTTTTAGTGAAATCTTCTGCCCGGGAGATGCTCAGTGGTGAAGGAGTCACCCGTGTTCTTCTTCAGACAAGTTCAGTTCCCAGAACCCACCGGGGGCCAAGGAGAGGACCCTGTTCAAAAAGTGTCCGCTGGCCTCCCCACGTGCACGCCTCCCCCAGCACACAACGCACAACACACGTGCATGCCTCCCCCAGCACACAACACACAACACACGTGCATGCCTCCCCCAGCACACAACACATTTGCATGTCTCCCCCAGCACACAGCACACAACACTGTGCATGTCTCCCCCAGCACACAGCACACAACACGTGTGCATGCCTCCCCCAGTACACACAACACACAACACATGTGCATGTCTCCCCAATACACACCACACACAACACAAAACACACATGCATGCCTCCCCCAGCACACACAACACACAACACACAACACACGTGCATGTCTCCCCCAGCACACAGCACACAACACTGTGCATGCCTCCCCCAGTACCCACAACACACAACACATGTGCATGTCTCCCCAACACACACAACACACAACACAAAACACACGTGCATGCCTCCCCCAGCACACACAACACACAACACACAACACATGTGCATGCCTCCCCCAGCACACACAACACACAACACACAACACACGTGCATGCCTCCCCCAGCACACAACACACAACACACGTGCATGCCTCCCCCAGCACACACAACACACAACACACGTGCATGCCTCCCCCAGCACACAACACACAACACATGTGCATGTCTCCCCAACACACACAACACACAACACAAAACACACGTGCATGCCTCCCCCAGCACACACAACACACAACACACAACACACGTGCATGTCTCCCCCAGCACACAGCACACAACACTGTGCATGCCTCCCCCAGCACACACAACACACAACACACAACACACGTGCATGCCTCCCCCAGCACACACAACACACAACACACAACACACGTGCATGCCTCCCCCAGCACACAACACACAACACACGTGCATGCCTCCCCCAGCACACACAACACACAACACACGTGCATGCCTCCCCCAGCACACAACACACAACACATGTGCATGTCTCCCCCAGTTCACACAACACACAACACACAATACACCTCTACACGTGCATGCCTCCCCCAACACACACAACACATCTCCACATGTGCACATCCCCCCAACACACAATGCACACCTGTAATAAAAGTAATAAAAGAATAATCAAATTTAATTTGAAGATGTTTTTGAAGTCATGCACTATATTTTCTTTTTTTATAGTTAATTTTTTTCCATTCTTAATTTTTTTTATTTTATTTTACATTCCAACCACAGTTTTCCTTCCCACCCCCTCACCTCCCCCTAGCCCACCCCCTGTCCACTCCTCCTCATGGGTAAGGGCTCTCCTCTGACTCATTCGGTTGGGGCAGGGCCAGGCCCCTCTCCCATACATTAAGGCTGAGCGTGGCATCCCACCATAGGGAATGGGCTCCATCAAGCCAGCTCATGTACCAGGTTTGTATTGTGGTCCTACTGCCCGGGGCTCCTCAGCTAGTCCGAGCTTCACAACTGTCTCCCGCATATGGAGGGCCTAATTCAGTCCCCTGGAGTCTCCACAGTTGTAGGTCTGGAGTTCATGAGTTTCCAGGAGCTTGGTTCAGCTGTCTGTGTAGATTTCTCCATCCTGATCTTGACTCCCTTGCTCATGTGTTCCCTCCTCCTTCTCTTCGACTGGATTCCCGGAGCTCTGTCTGGTTCTTGGTTGTGGATCTCTGTCTGGTTCCATCAATTACTGGATGAGGGCCCTATGACGATAGTTGGGGTATTCATCAATCTGATTACAGGGGTAGGCCAGTTCAGACATCCTCTACTATTGACAGGAGTCTTAGCTGGGGTCCTCCTTGCATGCACTGTTTTCACATAGGCCGCAGGTTTGCAGTGTGGCATGGAAGAGTTCTACCCGGCGATTCCACATTGCCGTTTGCATAATATTCCGAGGGAAGACTCCACAAACGATGCAGGAAATAGAACGGTGGATGCAATTTGCAGGGCAAGACTTAGGAATGTAATTTACGTCAAAAGGCAAAGTAACTCCAGGTCTTGACAAACTGGAAGCGCTGGCTACTGGCTAGGAAGGACGGGGAAGCAGTCGCCTCTTCAGGCCGGATACGAAGTGTGAAGCTGTGGGTCCCGGGAAGCATGTCACTAAGCTGTTTCCTGAGGTGGTACCATCAGAGTCACCCCTGGACAAATGATCAGGTGACCACAGCAACGCTCAGTACCACCCACTTAAAGCGTCCACGGCTGGGGACAGCATTGGCTGCACAGCCTGTCTCTGTCTTCTTGATTTGCCCTCTGCCTGGGCAGGGCTGAGAAGTCTTTGGATCCACCCTGTTTCTTGCCGACCGTGGGCACTTTCTGGTGGGCTTTGGGTTTCTCCCTGCACTGGCTGGGCTTTGAAGTCCACTGGCTCTCTTGGAATTCATCCCACCCTGAGCAACACTGGTTATGATGACTCAATGTGCATGTTGGGCCTCTCACCCTTTTGATTGTAGTTCTAAATATAAGATCCATTATCACCGCACAGAAGGACTAAACAGAAGGCCGCTCACAGCCCTCTTCCTAGAGGCCTGCTGTGGGAGTTCCCTGCTGGGGGTGTGTCCAGGAGTTGGTGATGTCCAAATGTTGAGATAGCAACCTCAGGAAGCAACTGCTGTTTCTTGTTGTGTAATCCCCACCCCCTCAGGTCACAGGTCATGCAGAGGGACACAGCCACACCCTTTGCAGAGTTATGGAATAAACAGTCCGCTCAGACCAGGAGGGTCAGAGACACACCTTAGCAACACCAGGGAGCTCTGGCAGTGCCCGCGGCCATGGTTCAGTGCTGACACAGAAGAGGCCTTTGTCTGAGTGGCATGGCAGTCCTCCTCCATGTTCCCAGCTGGTCAGCCTCTGAGGGGATGTGGCTCTCCAGGGTGTGCAGAGGGCTCAAGGCAGCTGGTCTCCAGCTGGCCATTCCCCTCACACAGCAGGAAAGTGAGGGAGGACGGAGCCCCAGCTCGTGAGTCTGTTTTGAGACGTTCTCTGTCTGAAGGACGCTGCCCAGGCTTCTCTCTATGGGTGCCACCTCCTTGTGCCTCTTCTGCTTAGGACTCAGGAAGCTCAAGCCTGTGCTCTTGGCCTTTTCCGGGTCAGGGTGGAGGCACCGTTCAGAGCTCAGCATGTTTCTACCTCTGCATGTGGCCAAGGTGTGAGCCACAAGTCCTGTCCCTGGCAGGATGTGAAGCCGCTGGCACACCAGGTCTGTGCTCTTGCCCCTTGCACCCACCCTGGAGAGACCTGTGATGTGTCCACCTTCCCTCCCTCTGCAGGTGGAGCTCACGGGCAACAGTATTTATGAGTACATCCACCCTTCCGACCACGACGAGATGACGGCCGTGCTTACAGCACACCCGCCGCTCCACCATCACCTGCTCCAAGGTTCGTCCTCCACACCACAGGAGACCAGAATGAAGCAAGGTCATGCTCTTACTCTAACCATGGGGTTTGCTTCCCAGTGGGCTGGTGTGGGTCAGGCTCATGGCAGCACCCACTCAGTGTGTAGAGCTACACCTATGCTCTGTGCGGCTTGCTTGCAGTGAGTCAAGCCCACGGCTTTGTGCGTGCTGGTTGAGCACTCTGCCACTTTGTCCCCAGCTTGCCTCTGTGTTTTCACTGACAGTTATGAAGTCCCTACTACGTGCCGTGAGCTGTTCCCCTCACATGCTCCTGGTTTAAAATTCCAGTGCTGCCTGTCATGAGTCTAGATCCAGCCTGGTGATTCTGAGGACAGGATCGGGGATTGGAGAATGTGAGATAAAGGGGAAAACGCATCTGTGTAATTTAGGTGCAACTCAGCATTTAATTTGGACGTGATCGGAGGCTTCCAACCACACTGGGGTCATCAGAACCCCGGCTTTGTTACCACAGACACTGCGGATATGTCAAAACATTTATGCGGTGGATACTTGGAAACTTACCGAGTGATGAGGCCCGTGACTGAATCTTAATTTAACACACTAGATAGGCAGATAGTTATATTCATATTGCCATGTTTAAATTGTTTTTTGGTAATTTTTTTCCCCACAAAGCTGGTTTCTTTTGTAATCTATTTTATGTGTTTGGAAGCATTCTGAGCAGGGATTTCAAATTGTGTGCCATGGCACAGACCGGCTCAGAAGCCCTGGGCATCACACACATGTGCACACACACACACACACACACACACACACACACACACACACACACGCACGCACGCACGCACGCACACACGCACGCACGCACCTCCTTAAATTACAGCCATGATGAGTGCTAGAAAGATACACATCTTATCCCAGAGGCCCTGGCCTTGCAACTCTCCCGGCAGGCAGCCCCGTGAGGCTGACTAGATCTCTTGTGTACCTGGGGCTATAGTTCCAGGTATCAAAATTCTCCTGTGTGCGGACTGGGGAAGGAAGGAAGGAAGGAAGGAAGGAAGGAAGGAAGGAAGGAAGGAAGGAAGGAAGGAAGGAAGGAAGGAAGGAAGGAGAGGCCCGTAGATGGCTTAGCAGCTAATGGCTGAGCCATGATGGGAGAAGCCCTAGTGAGGAAAGGAAGGATGTTCCAAAGTGACAGCCATGTCACCCGGCTATAGTGTTTCAGAGCCCACCCTGCAGCTGGCTCCGTCTGCCCGGCACAAGTGCTAAGTGACTGGCATTGGGTACCTGTGCTTTCAAGGGAGTTAGACCCTTGTGGGTCTTTCCAACGACTCAAGCAGTCGGTTCCTCTGTGGCCTGCAAGAGGGAAGATGTCACTGTGTCAGGCATCTTGGAAACCCATCGGTTCCCAAAGTTCTGGCTATACTCGTGGTTCAGGCTGCATTTCTTCAAACTTTTGGCAACCACGTTGGGATGGGCAAGCTCTCTTTCCCTCCCCACTCAGACTCTGGTTGTTGGCAGAGCTTTCTGGTTCAGGGCCTGTCCATGGACAAGGAAGTCCCTGGCTGCCAGGCCTGGGGATTGGTTGCTGGGGAGCGGGCAGGATGACAGCCTGTCTAACTGTACCTCCGTTTTCAGAGTATGAGATCGAGCGGTCTTTCTTTCTTCGAATGAAATGCGTCTTGGCAAAAAGGAACGCAGGTCTGACATGCAGTGGATACAAGGTACACTGGGCTCCTGGCGGGGTGGGAATGGCGGGCCCGGTACTCACTCTGCATCTTACATTCATTCTGCTTCACACTTGAGGCTGGAGACAGGATGGGGGATCACCTCTGTCAGGACAGAGTATTGAGCAAGGCTCAGGGTGGATTATGAGCCCAAAGACCTGGCACTTTACTCGGATGCTCCAGGCTGCTTGGATTTCATCCTATAAGACCAGGATTGCAGTGGCTTAGCAGAGACATTTGTCCCTGCATCTATGAGTTCCACTTTGCCTACCACGGATCAGCTGCCCCTTGTGCTTGTGGAGCATCCGTCCACATTCCGGGACAGGATCCCAGAGCTGCAGTGAGCAGTTGCTTTACAGAGATGTTGCTCTTACTACTGGAATGCTCAACTAAATCCGGTACCCGAGACCACGTTTCACAATAACCACCCAGGCCTTCCTCCCTACGAGCCAGGCAGTGCCGTCTCTGCAGCTCCACATCCAATTGGCCATCTTGATCTTCTGGAGGGAGTGGCACTGGTCTTGTTATCCTCAAGAATGGGAGGTACATGGAGAAGGGACAGGGTGCCCAGCTCAGTGGCACAGCCGAGACTTCCTAGCGAAGCCCATGGTTCTCCCTGGTTGAACTTCTCCACCAGATAATGCTACTTGCTGAGGTTTGTTCTGGAATCTAGGACCAGACAGACGACATGGCTAGTTGGCAGTCCCTCAGTGTTAAGAGACAGCAATTTCCAGGTAGGAGGATGGGTTCCAGACAATCTGCCAGGGATCCCGGCAGACACCCTCGGAGGAGTCTCCTGTGCTGTTTTTCCCTACAGGGGGGTTGGGCGCTGTGTACCATTGCCATTCTGGAGATGGAGGCATTGGAGCAGGTACCCCCTTCTCACTTGCCCCTTAGAAAAGGAGGAAGGTGGACTTGGGTGCTGTGAGGCTTTTTTCGGGTCTCTTTTTGGAACACCGCCTCTCAGCCTGGCATTTTCCCGCCAGTGAACTCTTCCTTTGACCCTGATCTTAACCCCACTTTTCACTTTTATTTTACGTAGTTACTTTTGGCACGGCTGGAATTAAACCTAGGGTCTCACACAGACCAGCAAACACCAACACCCAGCACTCCTACATATCATGCTTTTACGGCTTGAGGGATAGACTTCTCATTTTTCCCAGTCACAAAGCCTCCTTGAGCCAGGGCATGACACACTTAGCTCTACCTGACCCCAACAACATATTCCTCGGGAGGCCCTGAAATTTACCATTTTCTGCCACTTGTCAGCTGTCCAACTGTACATCCACACGTCACCTGTCTGTCTTGTCCTTGGTTGCCTCATCAGTAAAGTGGGAGAATAGGCTAGAATGGGGAGATTTTAAGATTTCTTCCAGCTCTGTAAATTTGTGAGCCCTGTGAAAAGAATTTTTGAAAAGAGAATTTGTGTGAGCTGTAGATGCAGCCCAGTTGGCAGACTGCTTGCCTAGCACACAGGAAACCCTGGGTTCGATCCTCAGGGTTTCGATCACTGCATCAATTGGGTGTGGTAGTGAATGCCTGTAACCCCAGCACTTGGGAGGCAGAGGCAGAAGGACAAGTTTAAGGCCATCCTCCATTATGTGGTGAGTTTGAGGTAGCTTAGGCTACATGAGACCCAGGACCGGGTGGGGCATGGGGGATAGACATAGAGACCACAGAAACAGAGAGCTAAGGGCTCAGATGATCACTGTTTTAGCAGTCATGGTCCTGGTAGGGTTTCATGTGTTTACAGGGCAAACACGCTTAATCGTGAGTGTAAGGTGGTTCAGGTGCCTTTGGGTGCCTCATTTGCCCTGGACACTGTATGGCTTCTCCAGTATGGTCTTTGGCTCTCTAGCTATTACAGAGGGCTTCTCTTCAAGAACAGAACAGATACTCTGGATTATTATTTATATTTATTTATTTATATAGTCTTGTTTTTTGAGACAGGGTTTCTCTGTGCAGCCTTAACTATTCTGGAACTCACTCTGTAGACCAGGCTGGCCTCAAACTCACAGAGATCTACCTGCCTCTGTCTTCTGAGTGCTGGGATTAAGGTGTGCACCACCACTGCCTGGTAGCTTTTTGTTTATTAAAATTAGAATTATAAGCAAATTAAAAGTCCCATACATTGGCCTAGAAAGATGGCTCAGTTGGTAAAATCCTTTCCATGCTGACATGAGGACCTGAGTTTGAATCCCTAGCACGGGCCAAAAGAATTTAAATAAATACAAATTATACTGAGATAATTTTTAATTTTCTGAAGTGATAAGAACACACTGGCTGACAGAAATGTCAGTTTTAATCCCAGTGGGAGCTGGAAAACATTTTAATTACTGTCAAGCATTCATAGAGGGGCAACTAGTTCCCTAGCATGTCTTTGCCGTGTTCTTGAGTCAAACTTGGCCATGCGTTTACACGCAAATCCATCATGTGTTAGTAAGTGTTCCTCCTGTAGCACAAATAATAAAAACCCAGAGACAGATATTGGGGTTAAAGCTGAAGATCAGAGAAGCAAAGGTGCCAGCCGCTAGAGAGTTCTCACCTCCACCAATGCTCAGACTGAAGGGGCGATCCTGTCCCCACAAATCCCAAGACTGAATCCAGCTGCGTCTGTCTCCTTGGAGTCCTTCTGCCTAGACTGGGATGCACCCCGTCTCCTGCTTCATAGTCTTCTCTCTGCCATATCACTCCCGTCCCCCTCCCTAGGGATTGAAGGTGTGAGCTCTGTCTCTCTTTTAGACCGACTTGATCTCCTGTAGCCCAGGGTGGCCTTGACCTCACAGAGATCCACCTGCCTCTGTCTCCTGAGTGCTGGGATTAAAGGTGTGTGCCACCACTGCCTGGCCTCTTGGTGCTAACTCCGCACTCTGATCTTCAGGAAAGCTTTATTTTTTAGATCATAAACAAAACATCAACACATCCTCCTGCACACCCGACTGGATAGGAAATGCTTGTTTCTTAAGGCAGAGGAGAGATGTTAGATCCTTTCTCCTGATCAGCGAATCAGGCTTCTGTCAGCATGCTGACAATTACAGCTCTGCAGAAAATGGGCTGATGCATATTCTAGCATTTAGAAAAAAAAAAAAAAAACAAAAACACAAAACCTGAGCCAAGGGCAGTGGCGCCCACTGAGCCTGTGCCCTCCTTCCCAGGTCATCTCCTGCAGTGGTGCCCACTGAGCCTGTGCCCTCCTTCCTTCCCAGGTCATCCACTGCAGTGGCGCCCACTGAGCCTGTGCCCTCCTTCCCAGGTCATCTCCTGCAGTGGTGCCCACTGAGCCTGTGCCCTCCTTCCTTCCCAGGTCATCCACTGCAGTGGCTACTTGAAGATCAGGCAGTATATGCTGGACGTGTCCCTCTATGACTCCTGCTTCCAGATCGTGGGGCTGGTGGCCGTGGGCCAGTCCCTGCCACCCAGTGCCATCACGGAGATCAAGCTGCACAGCAACATGTTCATGTTTAGGGCCAGCCTCGACCTGAAGCTCATATTCCTGGATTCCAGGTGAGTCTGGCACTTGTTGTGACATCCCGGAAGGTCCCAGTGGTGAGAACTAGTCCTTGAGATCACATGTTATTGAGGCAAACTATAACAAGAAGTAAGAACTACTAAGAGTGCAGATTAGCCAGGGGTTAGTCATGAAGGGAACGAATTCATGATGGGCAGGATGCAGGGACTTGTTTTAATTAACCACCTACCTAACACATGCTGTGATGTAAGAGAACCCTTCCTTTCTTCCTCCTTTCCTCCTTCCTTCCTCCCCCAGCCGCTCGCTCGCTTTTGAGATAGGGTCTCGAGTAGCCCAGGCTGGCCTCAAATTCTCTGTGTGTCTAAGGATGACCTTGAGACTACTCAGTCCTCCTGCCTCCTCCTCTGGAGTGTGAGGATGACAGACAGACACCATCACATATTGTTTTCCTTTTCCCTTCCTGGAAGCTTTAAGCCCTCCCTCATCTCTCCATCACACTGGTAGGACTTTGGATTTTCCCTTCTGAGCTGTGTGTGAAGTTCCTACCTCTGTGACAGCCCACCTTAAGTCAGTGGGCGGAGGGGGCAGACAGCCCACCTTCCCTAGAGAGAGGCCTGACTGCAGCTTGTGGGCACTGTGTCACTGTTTGGCTGGGGAAGGGAGGCAGAAGCCTGGCTTTTGTTTCAGGAGGTCTTGCTGGAGCTGCCTCTGACCTTACCTGGAGTGGGCTTCCAGGCTCCAGAGTTATATGGTTTGTGTTTGTTTGTTTTGAGACTGGGTCTCAAACAGGACAACCCTGGCTATCCTGGAACTCATTCTGTAGACCAGGCTGGCCTTGAACTCACAGATTTTCAACTGCTTCTGCCTCCCCAGTGCTGGTTTTAAAGGCCATCACACCTGTCCTTTGAAATTTTACTGTTTAATTCATAGCTGGTAGCTATATTTTATGAGACATCTTCAGTGTTTTGATACTGGTGTCCCACATGCTTTGGAATGTCCCCAGTCTCCACAGATATTAGCTGGTAGGGCTCTTCTGCTGTGGCTCAGTAAAATGTCTCAGTCAGCCATGCTTCAGAAAGGTGAAAGTAGACAGCAGACATGGAGCAGTTGAAAACTCAAAGCCTCCGATACCTGCAAGGCTGTGTTGCCACTTGGCTTGTGGGTTCCTTGGCTGCACAGGCCAAGGTCCTTCCAAGAACTCCAAGAGCCCTGCTTCAGCCTTGTGAGAAGCTGAGGCTATGGGCACACATTACTGCACTGGCTACTGATTTTCTCCTGTTCTATTTTTTCAAGTTAATGAAAAGTAGTGTAAAGACTCACATCTGTAATTCTATTGCCAGTGAGCCTGAGGCAGGAGGATTATTATGAGTTCCAGGCTAACCTAAGGCAGATTCAAAGCCAGCTTGGCTACAGAGCAAAACTGCCTCAAATAAACCAAGCCAAAAACAAAACAAAACAATAACAACAAAACCCCCACAACTTACAAAGCAAGGAAGAATGTGGCATTAAAATATCCCATGAAAGCCGGGTGTTGGTGGTGCATGCCTTTAATCCCAGCACTCAGGAGGCAGAGGCAGGCGGATCTCTGTGAGTTCGAGGCCAGCCTGGTCTCCAGAACGAGTGCCAGGATAGGCTCCAAAGCTACACAGAGAAACCCTGTCTCGAAAAACCAAAAAAAAAAAAAAAAAAAAAAAAAAACATGAAAGTGAACATTTTGCCCACTTACTGATTCTTTTTCTGACAAGACATAAATCTATCTGGCCCAGGGTGGGTCAGGAGACATGAAGTTAGTCAGGCTCAATCTTCATGTTCCTCAAAGCCACTCAAAGGGTTGGGAAGTGAGAAAGCTGGGGTGACAGGAGATACAGAGTCACCTTAAAAGTCCACGCAAAGAGTAAGTGGAACGCATTGGCCAGCACCTTCTGGGATGGTTGAATGGGGGCAAATTCTATTTTGTGTCCTGCAGGAGCAGGGTCAGCAGGCTGGGGACCGTGTGAGCTTCCTCAGAGACTGGTGGGTACAACAGGGCTCTTCTGAAAGTGGGCTGGACATGGGTCTTTCAAGGTCACGACTGAAGAGGAAACAACTGGTTTTGTCCTCTCTTTGCCTCTGTCCTACTACTCAGAGTTTCAAAGTGGGATGTCCTCTGTATGCCGAGAATATGTGTTGCTTTTATTGGTTGACAAATAAAGCTGATTTGGCCGATGGCCATGAAGAATAGAGCCGGGTGGGAAATCCAGAGTTACAGAGAGAAAGAAGGCAGAGTCAGAGAGATGCCATGTAGCTGCAGAAGGAGTGAGATATCAGAACATTACTGGTAAGCCATGGCTATGTGCTGATACACAGATTAGTAAAAATGGGTTAATTCAATTGTGAGAGCTAGTCAATAATATGCCTGAGCCATTGGTCAATTGTAATCAATGTTAAGCCTTGGAGTGGTTATTTGGGAACTTGTGGAACTACAGTTACTATCGCTATGACAATCACCATGACCAAAAAGCAAGTTGAAGAGGAAAGGGTTTACACTTCATCACTGAAGGCAGTCAGGACAGGAACTCAAACAGGGCACAGACCTGGAGGCAGGAGCTGATGCAGAGGCCACGGAGAAGTGCTGTTTACTGACTTGCTCCCCATGGCTTGCTCAGCCCACCTTCTTATAGAACCCAGAACCTCCAGGGCTCAGGGATGGCCCCACCCACAATGGGCTGGGCCCTCCCCCAACAACCACCAATTAAGAAAATGTCCCACAGCTGGATCTTATGGAGGCATTTTTCTCAACTGAGGTTCCCTCCTCTCAGATGGTTCTAGTTTGTGTCAAGTTGACATAAAACTCGCCAACACAGCCTCCTTGTATTTCTCAGACAATTCAAGAAACCCCTGAGAGACCTGTTGAATTCTCTCAAAGGGAGAAGGAGAGATTGTATCCCCAGAGGAGTGACCCGAAGTGTTTTCTGGTTGGCTGTTCAGCCCACGGCACTTTGAAAATGTGGAGAGTCTTGTCAGTGAAGGGTGGAGACTAGCTCAGAAGCCAGACTACTGTCATGTAGGAAACACTTAAGGAAGGGAGTTGGGACCCTTCACAGTCGCTGGCATTTCTGTCTTGTTACAGCAACCTGATCTTGAAAGGCCTCTCCGCTAGCACCAGCTCCGGGAGGAAAGCAGTAGTCAGGCTGGTGGTTACTTCAGCATCCAAGCCCCGGGAGCTACAGCAGGGAGGGAGTCGGCCTGAGTTCTCCCAAGTCACAGCAGCGAGGGTGGTGGTCCTCAGGGAGCAGCTGCTGGCCGCCCAATCCCAGACACAACAGAACTCGGCTTAACCTGATGTTCGAATCCTCCGGGTTTTGTGGTTTCACTTTGAAACTGTAGCTGGTGCTTTAGTTAAGGCCGGGTGAAGCCAGAGATGTTTGGAGTGTGGGACATCTCTCTGACAGGTCTACAAACACTGGAGATTTGACCAACCCAGCAAGGTATCCTGTCAAGCCCCTTCCCTGCCCTTTAATTTTTAGAGATGGTGAATAGTTTGATGAGAACGTGGTGCCTGTGTTTCTGATAATTGAGCATGTTCAGGTCTTTGCTGTATTAGCTCAATGGTCCACACCACAGAGACATTTGGGTTTCTTTTGGGGCCAGCCAGCTGTCTTCACCTTCCTCCCACCCAGTCAGACCACACCGGGCCCTTGGACCAACAGCAAGAGCCAGTGACATTCCCCATGTACTCACCTGGAGCCCCGTTTCCTCCCCATCTTAAAGGGACACCATGGGAATATATGTGCCAGACAGAGAGCCGTTCCAAGGAAATCTGAGGCTACAAGAGACTCGTGATCCAGGGTCCACGCAGATTAAAGAAGGAAAGTGGGGTCACGTTCCCTGGTTCTGTCTGTGAAGGACTAGTGTTTCACAGCTGGCGAGCGGTGCCCTCAAAGCCAGGCTTCTTCAGTAGCCCCCTCCTCCTCCTCCTCCTCCAGAAGTGACTTCCTGCAGCCACGCTGCTGCTTTTGGAATCCTCTAATCTGCCCTTTCATCTGCCCTCAAATATCTGTCACCAACATGATTAGGGCCACCTACCTCTTCTAAGGGCCCAGTTCCCAGCTCGGTTAGGCCAAGTGTGTGAAGCCACACACAGTGTCACCCACAGAAAGGGCAGCCCGACGCGGCACTGGTGAGGGCTTAGTGGCTGACAGTCATTTCTGTTCAAAGTGTGGGAGATGAATACGTCTGGGACTTGGTGAGAGTTGAGGGACCATATCACAGACAAACTGGTCCACTGCTGAGGAGAGTGGGCACCTCACCTTCTTGCTGGAATATTTTCAGTCATGCACCGTTTTCAGGGTGGGGGGGCATGGCGTGGCTGTGGAGAATCCCTCATGGACACCAGGTTTAAACAGTTATTCTGTCATCCCCAGAAGTAGGAATCACCCAGCTATAAGTTCTGGAGACCTGGTTAACAATGCAGAACAGGGATTTAAACAGCCAACGCAGAGCCAAGAAGTGGGAACCCCCTCAGCACCCATCAACAGACAAGGGGAATAAACAAAAGTAAAGCGTGGTGTCTACAGGAAGCTGAGTAGTATTCAGTCATAGAAAGGCGTGTTCTGAACACACACTACAAATGACAGTGGACCTTAAACACATCATCCCATACGAAGGAGAAGGCAGAAGCCAGAGGGTCACACAGGGCATCATTCCAATTTGGGACACACAAGTTCAGGGAGACAGGAAGTTAAACGGAGGACAAGGGCTGGACAAATGGACTGGTGGTGTTTAGGGGAAGGAACAATGAAAGGCATAATTTGGTTTTGGGGTTTTTTTCTTTCTTTTCCTTTTCTTCCTTTTATTTTATTTTATTTGAGACAGGGTTTCTCTGTGTAGCCCTAGCTGTCCTGGCATTCGCTCTGTAGACCAGGCTGGCCTCGGACTCACAGAGATCCGCCTGCCTCTGCCTCCCGAGTGCTGGGATTAAAGACGTGTGCCACCACCGCCCAGCAAAAGGCATTGTTCTGAAGGTGAGGAATTTCTTCTGTTTGGGGTGATGAGCGAGTGTGGGAAGACAATCACGGTACAGTGTGAATGTCACAGTTAATGCCACTGAATCATCCACATGAGACGGTTAAGACAATAAATATTATGGCATGTGTATTTTATTAGAATTAAACAAATGAAGGAGCCAGGAAGTTGGTTCAGTGGACAAAGGGTCTGCTGTGTAAGCATGATGGCAGCTCAGCCTATAATCCCGTCCTGGAAGACAGAGACAGGGTGAGGGGAGTGTGCTGGGCTTTCCTGCCTTCAGCCACACATAGAACAAAACAGGTTCACGAAGGACTGGCCCAACGGGACCCCAGAGAGGTTCTGCCCCATCACACAGGCTTGTCCCAATGTTTGTATCAAAGCATCTCCCTGGATGCCCACAGACAGCCAGGGTTCAAGAAAGGTCTAGTTGCTAAGTCGTCCCAAACATGCTGGTAGCCCATGTTTCCAGAAAGTTCTTGCTCACAGTTCTACAACCTACCCTGAGGTAGAGTTCAAAGACTTCCTTCCTGTAAGAAAACATCATTCCAAAATCAACATCCCCACCTCTGGGCCTCTTCACACTTGATTAGTTGGCAAAGCAAACACTGGTTTAAAGGAAGGGGCCTAAGAGCAGCTTGACTCACGAACCAGCTGTCCTTCCACAGGGTGACAGAGCTTACAGGCTATGAGCCACAAGACCTGATAGAAAAGACGCTGTACCATCACGTTCACGGCTGTGACACCTTCCACCTCCGCTATGCACACCACCTCCGTGAGTATCGAGCCACAGGGCCGGGGCAGCTGGCCAGGGAAGGGACAAGCCTACTGCTTGTTGCAGGTGTGTGTGTGAATCACAAAGCATAGTGTGACTTCGTTTGCCCCTTGCTAACGATGGCCCCTGCTGCCAGTACCTGCCACACGCAAGCATGATCTCAGTGACAATGCCAGACCCCAGTGGTCTGGGTTCTAGTTTGTGGGCTTGGCGGCCCAGCTATTCTATGGGATCTGGACCCCAGTTATGAATACCAGCAGCATTAGTACAAGAACAGCGAGGAGACCTTACTGTGTGTGTGGCCTGGCACTGGATTAAGAAATTAAACAAGACTAGCAGCCTGGGAGAGAGATCCTGCGTTCACAATGTTCATTTCACTTCTGAGGAGGATGAAGTTCAGAGAGGGTGATCCACTGGCCTGAGGTCACATAGGCAGACCTGAGAACCAAACCTCAGCAGAGTTCCGCTGCTCTGGGATGGAGTCTCACCCCTCTGGGATGCCAGAGAGACCTTATGTTCTACCCTGAGGGGGATTGGCTTCTCAAGTGAGCCAGCAGGGTTTGATTTGCCCACGGAGGCAGTTTGTGGACCTCAGGGTTTGGAGCAGGTGTGTTTAAAGAAATGGCACATTTCTTCAAGAATCCAGAGAATAATTTGGCTGGAATAAAACATTTTGTTTGCCTGTAGTGTATCCCCAATAGGCCTGTAGCAAGTCCTGAGATATTTAGTGGGATGCAGGTGATTGCGCAAGCTGGGGGCTTCTGTGTGTGGCCTTGGTTTATGTCCAAGTGTTTGTTTCATTCTGGATCAGCTAAGAGATGTTAGAGGACATTTTCTGGCAACCTTGGAGGTAGCTGGCAGGTCCAGCGGCTGCACTGTCCTCTTGGCTATGCAGTGTGAGCAGGGGTTGGTGAGCAGAACATCGTTTGGGCTGTTTTCCTCTCTCCAACTCCATAGGGAGAGCTGACATGACCAGATTCCTTACACCTTGGCACACAGAGATGAAGGCTAGGGACAGCATGTGCATGAGTGTTTGCGTGCATGCGTGCACACGTGCGCGCTCGCGTGTGTGTGTGTGTGTGTGTGTGTGTGTGTGTGTGTGTGTGTGGTGTTCTGTGTATGTTGTATGTACATATTTATGTATATGTGTAAAGGTATATAGGCATGTATGTGTGAGTGTGTGAGCATGTGTGTGTGTGTGGTGTTCTGTGTATGTTGTATGTACATATTTATGTATATATGTAAAGGTATATAGGCATGTATGTGTGTGTGTGTAAGCGTGTATGTGTGTGTGTGTATGTTGTGTGTGAGCGTGTGTGTGTGTGTGTTGTTCTGTGTATGTTGTATGTACATATTTATGTATATGTGTAAAGGTATATAGGCATGTATGTGTGTGTGTGTGTGTGTGGTGTTCTGTGTATGTTGTAAGTACATATTTATGTATATATGTAAAGGTATATAGGCATGTATGTGTGTGTGTGTAAGCGTGTATGTGTGTGTGTGTATGTTGTGTGTGAGCGTGTGTGTGTGTGTGTTGTTCTGTGTATGTTGTATGTACATATTTATGTATATGTGTAAAGGTATATAGGCATGTATGTGTGTGTGTGTGTGTGTGGTGTTCTGTGTATGTTGTAAGTACATATTTATGTATATATGTAAAGGTATATAGGCATGTATGTGTGTGAGTGTGAAAGCCAGAGTTCTCATGGGAAAATTCCTATCTCAAGATATTGCCAGGACCTCAGGGAACTCTGACAAGGGGTTGTTTGCAGGCAACCCAGACTCACAGGTCCTGGGTTCCATCCCAGTAGGATCAGAAGTTCAAGGCATCCTCATCTATCTGTCTGTCTGTCTATCTATCTATCTATTTATCTATGTAGTGATTTTGAGACAGGGTTTTACTGTGTAGTTCTAGATGTCCTGGAACACACTCTGTAGACCAGGCTAGCCTCCAACCCACAGATATCCACTGCCTCTGTCTCCTGAATGCTAGGATTAAAAGCATGCACCACCACGCCTGGCAGGGAGGCATCCTTATCTATACAGAGAGTTTGATACCAGCTTGGGATACATGAGACTTTGTCTCAAAAAGAAAGGCATAGGGACCCCCACTTGCTGCTGCTATCATGGTTCTCAGTCCTGGGATCTCTGGGAGCCCGTGGGAGGCGCCCACTTGAGTTACTGGGGTAAAAGAGGAAAGAGTGACCAACATTTCTACATGGCAGTTCCTGTCGTTCTTGGCTGAGAACTGCTTGTGAGTGACATTAATCCCCTGACTCATTCCCCGTCTGGTCAGAGGGGGCTTTGCCTAAGCAAGGTCTCCAGCAGGAGAGCAGGTGTCCACAGCTGGAAGCGGCCATCAGCCAGCACCAAAGCCAACTTCTCAGTCCCTCTTCAGGCTCCTCTTCTTGTCAGCCAGGTTCCAATAACCTCCTGGTCTCTTGTATACAGAGATGACACCTCTCCCTGGGGCCCTGTCAGCTCCCCAGTCTGAGGTCCCGGCTGACTAACCTGAGCATCCCCACAGCCATGCTCCTTCTCCATGAAGAGTGAAGGGTGCTGGGTCCCCCACCCCCACCCCAGCCTGATACCCAAGCTGCCCTCTCTCCTCTCATACAAGTGTCTAGCTGCTGCTTGGCTCCTGGCTTCTTGTTTCTTGAGGACCCTTGTGTTTCATGATCCTCGTGGGGACTAGATGAGTTTCCTAGGGCTGCCACAATAAATTACCACAGCCCAGGTAGCTGTAACCAGAGGCATTCATTTCTCTATAAAGTGAGGCTGGAGGTCCAAGCTCGGGGTGTCAGCGCTGGCTCCTCCTGAGGCCTCTACCCCTGGCACAGATGGCATCTATCCTGTGTTACCATGTGGCCAGCCCTCTGTGTGTGGGTTCTCATGGCCCCATCATTTTATAAACATACTGGGCAAAATGGGGCAGGGCCCCATGACCTCCTACCATCATGCTAACCTGTTCTGTGGTGCGAGGGGTGAGAGTTTCAGCTCACAGTTTGGATGACACAATTCAGCCTGTAGCGGAGACAATCTTTGTGATGGTACTTCAACTGTATGTGCAGGCCCTTCACTGCAACTTGGTAGGAAAGCCCATTTTATAAGTAGGTCACTCCCATGGTGTCATGGAGATGGGAAAAGGATGAGGCGATTGAAGTCCATAAATGCAGCTGCTCTACTGCCCTGTCCACCTCAGCAGTGTGGGTCCCACCCTGGCCAAGCAAGTCTGCCGAGAAGCTACCATTAATCCTGGGCACAAACGAGTAGGTGAAATACCTGTCATGCGACTGGGCTTGTCGAAGCTATGGGTGTTACACACAGGGTGAGAGTGAGGGCTGTCACACAGGGTCAGAGTGAAGGCTGTCACACAGGGTCAGAGTGAGGGCTGTCACACAGGGTCAGAGTGAAGGCTGTCACACAGGGTCAGAGTGAGGGCTGTCACACAGGGTCAGAGTGAAGGCTGTCACACAGGGTCAGAGTGAGGGCTGTCACACAGGGTGAGAGTGAGGGCTGTCACACAGGGTCAGAGTGAGGGCTGTCACACAGGGTCAGAGTGAGGGCTGTCACACAGGGTCAGAGTGAGGGCTGTCACACAGGGTCAGAGTGAGGGCTGTCACACAGGGTCAGAGTGAAGGCTGTCACACAGGGTCAGAGTGAAGGCTGTCACACAGGGTGAGAGTGAGGGCTGTCACACAGGGTCAGAGTGAGGGCTGTCACACAGGGTCAGAGTGAGGGCTGTCACACAGGGTCAGAGTGAAGGCTGTCACACAGGGTCAGAGTGAGGGCTGTCACACAGGGTCAGAGTGAAGGCTGTCACACAGGGTCAGAGTGAGGGCTGTCACACAGGGTCAGAGTGAGGGCTGTCACACAGGGTCAGAGTGAGGGCTGTCACACAGGGTCAGAGTGAGGGCTGTCACACAGGGTCAGAGTGAAGGCTGTCACACAGGGTCAGAGTGAAGGCTGTCACACAGGGTCAGAGTGAGGGCTGTCACACAGGGTCAGAGTGAGGGCTGTCACACAGGGTCAGAGTGAGGGCTGTCACACAGGGTCAGAGTGAGGGCTGTCACACAGGGTCAGAGTGAGGGCTGTCACACAGGGTCAGAGTGAGGGCTGTCACACAGGGTGAGAGTGAGGGCTGTCACACAGGGTCAGAGTGAAGGCTGTCACACAGGGTCAGAGTGAAGGCTGTCACACAGGGTCAGAGTGAGGGCTGTCACACAGGGTCAGAGTGAGGGCTGTCACACAGGGTCAGAGTGAAGGCTGTCACACAGGGTCAGAGTGAAGGCTGTCACACAGGGTCAGAGTGAGGGCTGTCACACAGGGTCAGAGTGAGGGCTGTCACACAGGGTCAGAGTGAAGGCTGTCACACAGGGTCAGAGTGAAGGCTGTCACACAGGGTCAGAGTGAGGGCTGTCACACAGGGTCAGAGTGAAGGCTGTCACACAGGGTCAGAGTGAGGGCTGTCACACAGGGTCAGAGTGAGGGCTGTCACACAGGGTCAGAGTGAAGGCTGTCACACAGGGTCAGAGTGAGGGCTGTCACACAGGGTCAGAGTGAGGGCTGTCACACAGGGTCAGAGTGAGGGCTGTCACACAGGGTCAGGGTCAGAGTGAAGGCTGTCACACAGGGTCAGAGTGAAGGCTGTCACACAGGGTCAGAGTGAGGGCTGTCACACAGGGTCAGAGTGAGGGCTGTCACACAGGGTCAGAGTGAGGGCTGTCACACAGGGTCAGAGGGAAGGCTGTCACACAGGAAGATCAGAGTGAGGGCTGTCACACAGCAGCTTGAGGTGGCTGTTCCGGGGAGGGTTACCTCATGCGTCTCTGCTTACATCCCTACAGGGGTTGGGGCCTAGGGTACTTTAGAATTCTGCTTTCCATCCTCCTATACAAAATGTTTTCCCATGTTAAAGAAAAACAAACAAAGACAAAAACCAAACACCTGATATGTCATTCTGGTTAGAAAACTCCAACCCCTTTTTTGTTAGAACTTTAGAAGAAGAAGAAGAAAAGCTAAGAAGAAGAAAGTGATGTTTTCCTGTCAGTGTGCCAGTTAGATAAGAATGCGTGCATGTGGAGCCCTGTCTGTCTGCCACTGTTCCTCAAAGAAGTGGTACAGTCTTTGCAACCATATGTTAGTGGCCGTGATTATCTTCCACAAATATCAAACTGAGGCACAGGCTGGTGTTGTCAGAATTTTGTTTGGTCTGCCAGCTCACAAATAACAACAAGGGGACTTACTAATTACAAAATCTCAGCCTTAGCTTAGGCTTCTCCCCAACTAGCTGCTGTGACTTAAATTAACTGCTTCTATTAGTCTATATTTTACCATGCGGCTCTTCTCTTTCATTCTATATGCCTGACTCCCTTCCAGTCCCGTTGACATCTTCCTGGCATAATTCATGTGCCTAGATCCCTCCTCCTCTTCCCCTCTGTTCCTGGAAGTCCCGCCCCTTCTCTCCTGCCTAGCTATTGGCCATTCAGCTCTTTATTAAACTAATCTCAGTGACACATCTTCACATAAGTAAACAAATATTCCACAGCTGGCTAATTAGTAGGTTGGAATTAGTTGGAGTGGGCGTGTGCCCGTCATTAGGATTACATTCTACTCATTTCTGAGTCTTGCATTTTCTCCTGCATCATATGTGTTTTCTGCAGAATCCCTGTCAGTCACGTCCGAGTCTGCACAGTACTCCACAGTTTTCTTACCCCCCCCAACGTGAACACATAAGCCCCTCCTCTGACATTCCTGAACTTTAAACAAGATTGCAGTGGTCTTTCTGCACACCAGTCTAGTTGTATAAACATAATTCTCATAGACCCCATCCCTAGAAGTAAGTGTGTGGTTTCAGTGAGCCACCAGACCGCTGTCCAAAAAACCGAGTCACCTTCCACCAGCCCTTTGACAGTTCTTCACCACAGATTGGATGGCATAGCTTGCCACTTTTTAAAAAAATTAAATAAAAGTCACATAATACAAAATCCAACTTTTTAAGCATTTTCAGTGGATTTTAGAATGGCCAAGTGCATGTGTCACCTTCCCAGAACATGGTCACCCTCTCCACAAGTGTCTGCTCTGTGGCCTTTATTCCTGACCCTCCCCCCCCCTTTGGAGCCTGCAGTCACCCATTGGCTCTGGCCCTTAGGGATTTGCCTGTCATGGGCGGCTCACATAAACAGAAACACATGATATTCATTTATTTTTGAGAATATGCTGGATGTCCCTACCTTTGAATCAACGAGTTGAGCATTTGCTCATTTTGTCCCTTTATGTTTATTCTTTGGTGGTGTCTTAGTTAGCGCTTGTATTGCTGTGAAGAGACACCATGATCATGGCAACTCTTACAAAGGGAACATTTAGTTGGGTGGTTCACTTACAGCTCAGAAGTTCAGTTTATTATCATCACGGCGGAAAGCAAGGCAGCATGCAGGCAGTCGTGGTGCTGGAGCTGAGAGTCCTTGCAGCTTGATTCAGAAGCAACAGGAAGTGAACTGAATCGGAAGGTGTGGCATGAGAACACAAGAGACCTCAGAGTCCACCCCCACAGTGACACACTTCCTTCAACAAGGCCACACCTCCCAGTAGTGCCACTCTCTGTGAGCTTATGGGGCCAATTATATTCAAACTACCACAGGCAGTTTGTAATGCCCTTCCACCACACTGTTTTTAGGTCTAAATGTTTCTATTAACAACCATGAAGTCTCTCTGTGTATTCACGAGTGTGCTCGTGTGTGTGTGTGTATGTGTGTGTGTGTATGTGTCTCTGTGTGTGTGTGTGTGTGTCTGTGTGTGTGTGTGTGTGTCTGTGTGTGTGTGTCTGTGTGTGTGTGTCTGTGTGTGTGTCTGTGTGTGTGTGTCTGTGTCTGTGTGTGTGTGTGTGTGTGTGTGTGTCTGTGTGTCTGTGTGTGTGTGTGTGTGTATCTGTGTGTGTGTGTGTGTCTGTGTGTGTGTGTGTGTCTGTGTGTGTGTGTCTGTGTGTGTGTGTGTCTGTGTGTGTCTGTGTGTGTGTGTCTGTGTGTGTGTGTGTCTGTGTGTGTGTCTGTGTGTGTGTGTGTCTGTGTGTGTGTCTGTGTGTGTCTGTGTGTGTGTGTCTGTGTGTGTGTGTGTGTGTGTGTGTGTGTGTGTCTGTGTGTGTGTGTCTGTGTGTGTGTGTGTGTGTGTGTGTGTGTGTGTGTCTGTGTGTGTGTGTGTGTCTGTGTGTGTGTGTGTGTCTGTGTGTGTGTGTGTGTCTGTGTCTGTGTCTGTGTGTGTGTGTGTGTGTGTCTGTGTGTGTGTGTGTGTGTGTCTGTGTGTGTGTGTCTGTGTCTGTGTGTCTGTGTGTGTGTGTGTGTGTGTGTGTGTGTGTCTGTGTGTGTGTGTCTGTGTGTGTGTGTCTGTGTGTGTGTGTGTGTGTCTGTGTGTGTGTGTGTGTGTGTGTGTCTGTGTGTGTGTGTGTGTGTGTGTGTGTCTGTGTGTCTGTGTGTGTCTGTGTGTGTGTGTGTCTGTGTGTGTGTGTGTGTGTGTGTGTGTCTGTGTGTGTGTGTGTGTGTGTGTGTGTATGTCTGTGTGTGTAGTGTCTGTGTGTGTGTGTGTGTCTGTGTGTGTGTGTGTGTGTGTGTGTCTGTGTGTGTCTGTGTGTGTGTCTGTGTGTGTGTGTGTCTGTGTGTGTCTGTGTGTATGTGTCTGTGTGTGAGTGTATGTGTGTGTGTATCTGTGTGTGTCTGTGTGTGAGTGTGTGTGTGTGTCTGTGTGTGTGTCTGTGTGCTCGTGTGTGTGTGTGTGTGTGTGTGTGTGTGTCTGTGTCTGTGTGTGTGTGTGTCTATGTGTGTGTGTGTGTGTGTCTGTGTGTCTGTGTGTGTGTCTGTGTGTGTGTGTCTGTGTGTGTGTGTGTGTGTGTGTGTGTGTCTGTGTGTGTGTGTGTGTGTGTGTGTGTGTGTGTCTGTGTGTGTGTGTGTGTGTGTGTGTGTGTGTGTGTGTGTGTGTGTGTGTGTGTCTGTGTGTGTGTGTCTGTGTGTGAGTGTGTGTGTGTGTGTGTCTGTGTGTGTATGTGTGTGTGTGTCTGTGTGTGTGTGTGTTAGTGTGTGTGTGTGTCTGTGTGTGTATGTCTGTGTGTGTGTGTCTGTGTGTGTGTGTCTGAGTGTGTCTGTGTGTGTCTGTGTGTGTGTGTGTGTATGTGTGTACATATGCATGTGCATGTGTATCTATGTGTTTGTTTGTTTGAGGCTGGGTCTCACACTGTAGTTAGTCTGAAGTTCACTGTGTAGCCCACACTGGCCTCAAACCTGTGGCAATCTTCCACCTTCATTCTCCCACATGCTGGAATTACAGGTGAGGCACCGTACCTGGCTGGATAAAAGAGTCGGTTTATCCTAAATGTTTCAAGAACCAAATCATAGTTATCTCAGAGATTTTATTGCCTTTGATATGCAAGGCTGACAATATCTTGACCATCAATCCATGCCATTTTCCGGATGCATCAAAATGTCTTGAAGTAGCTGTTCCAGCGGCTGACACAGATCCATCATGAATAGCAGGGAGCCTGGGGCGTGCTGGCAGACTGGGGTCTCTGCTTGTAGAGCACTGTGAGGACTCAGTTTGTGCTGGATGTGACCTTGTTCTGTGGGGTCCTTTAGTACCAGCTCACCCATCACCACAGCCTTAGCCCCTTTGGTTTTCTCCCCTTGTCTCTGTCCAGGTGGTTTCCAGGTAGGGGCCCCCGGCTAGCCCTGCCTCGAGAAGCAGGAATGTTCTAGAGCTGGGGGTAGAATAGCTGCCACACCTCTGCTTAGTTTTCTCCCCTCCACTGCCCACCCACAACTTCTGGCACTTTCCGCCATCTGCCTACTTGAGGGCTGCAAAGGGGGAGTCATGGTTTATGGGCACACAGAGGTTCTTCGGAACTGCTTGGCTGCCCAGCCTTTGTACCCAGGCATAGAAGGTGGGCTCATGGGCCCAATTTTCAGGAGCTGTGTCACTAAGCAGAGGGCTTTCCTACATGAGCCACACAGGAAATTAACAGCCCAAGGAAAATGGGTAATTGGAAGAAAATACAAAGGGCACTGGGGCAGGGAGCAGGTTCCCTGTGAACACACGCAGTGTGACAGACGGCAAATGTCAGCACCAATCTGACACTTGGCTGAAGGCACTGAAATTAGCGTTCTGTTTAAACAACGTGGTCCCTCTGACTGTTGAAGGTTTTGTGGATAAAACATAATTGGGGCATTTTGGGTACTAAAAAGCTAATCGGATTTTACCACTCTGCAGGTACTGGTGACGTCTCGGGGCCTTTTTTTCTCCCATGAAAGCAGTGACTGTTAAATCAGGGCTCTTAACAAGAGGGGAGGGGCTATTCTAGGGACCTGGCAAAGTTATAGGTGACATTGCTTCGTGTGTGTTTGTGTGTGTGTGTGTGTGTGTGTGTGTGTGTGTGTGTGTGTGTGTGCTCATGCCATGTTTATGCGGAGAAAGTCCAGCCACAAAGGTCCTTTGCCCTAGGCAGCTCTGAGTCAGGGTTGGGGTAGGGCAGGGCCTTTGGAGACCCCAGGATTCACGTCACCTTGTATTTGCAGTGCTTGTGAAGGGCCAGGTCACCACCAAATACTACCGGCTGCTGTCCAAGCTCGGCGGCTGGGTTTGGGTGCAGAGCTACGCCACCGTGGTGCACAACAGCCGCTCCTCCCGACCACACTGCATCGTGAGTGTCAATTACGTCCTCACGTAAGTCAGCCGTATTTGTTTCTCTCCTTGCTCTCCCTTCCTCTGTCCCTCATCACATCGCTCCAAGAAGGGTCATCTCCCACTCCTCTGGCCTTCTAAAACTGTTTGTCCCCCCTTTTGTCTTACTGGAATAACCTGGTAGCTTGGGAGGTCCCAGCTATGAACATGTGCCAGGGAGTGGTGGCAATGGCGACAGGCGAGCCCTCTAAGGATATAGATCAGACCCTGGTACAGAGTCCAAGACTGGGACCCAGGAGGGGGCCGTGTGCAAAGAAAGAGGGCAGTTCCTGTCCTGTGCGGGGCACAGGTCACACCTGTGCTCTGCCATCTCCCATCTCTGTCTTCCCACATACTCTGTTTCCAGCAATGGGGAGGATTTGGTCCCTGAAAGACCTGAGTGTAATTGAAAAAAAAAAAAAAAAAAAAAACTTTCTTGAGACAGAGTCTTGTCATTAGTCCAGGCTAGCCTCAATCTCATGATCCTTCTCATCGCCACCACCACCCAGCCTCCTAAATACTGGGATTACAGGCATGGGCCACCAAGTGACTCAGATGCAGATTAGTATAAATCCACCAGAAGTCATAGGCATACCTTCCTGGAACACCCTGTACCTGTCTCTCACTCTCTATGTCCCCAGCCTCAGCCAAAGAAGGGCCCTCCCGTGTCCTAAGCCCTGGGATCTGGCAAAGCTACACGGGAGGGAATGTCTCTGCCCCTTCATTCGCTAGCTAGGTATGGCAGGCAGCACTCTGCAGCAACTCCCCCTTTGGGAGTGTGCCTTTGCCAAGCTGGTTTTGCAGGGTGGACGTTAGTCCACGAGAAAGTGGGTGAGGTTAGGAGCTTGCTCCCTACACCTCATCCCTCCAGGCTTCTGGGGCACTCAACAGAGAACAGCTGGGCCCTGGATACACAAACTAATAAGGGCCATGGGGTCACTGGGTTGCTACCCTTAGCCTCCACCATGCCTACCCCTTGCGGCGGTCAGCATCCTTGGGAAAGGCATCTGGGCTGAATGGGTTTGGAGAAAGTGTATCACTATCACTTTCCACTATTCTTGCCAAACAATCCTAACCTTGCTCAGCACCCTCTGGGCCACCATGCCGGCGCTCCTGGTAGCTTTTGTCAGGACGATGTGTCCTCCTCTCCAGCACATCCAGCACCTGAGCCCCTGAGAAGAGATGCTCTGGGTCTTGAGGATGAGCTTGCTTGGGGGATCTGCTCTTGCCCATGCATGGCCCGCTGGATGTGACTTGCCTACTCTTGCTTCCCAGGGATATTGAATACAAGGAACTTCAGTTGTCTCTGGACCAGGTGTCCACTTCTAAGTCTCAGGACTCCTGGAGAACCACCTTGTCTACCTCACAAGAAACTAGGAAATCAGCTAAACCCAAAAATACAAAGATGAAGACAAAGCTGAGAACGAACCCTTACCCCCCACAGGTAGTATGCACATGCAGCAAGGTGGGTGTGTATCTGGGGGCCCAGGACACCTGGGCATCAACTATGAACCTCTGAGCAAGAATTTGACCACATGGAAGTGACGCCTTCAGGTAGCAACCCCCCAGGTAAACTGTCAAGAATGAGACAAACAAACAAACAGCTAACTCAAGAGGGCACACGGGCCCTCTGAATTGACGTGAATATGGGCTACAGAACCTCTGTCTTCTGTTTTGGAGGTGGGGGGTTCTTACCTTGTTGACCGGGC
The DNA here is from genome assembly GCF_003668045.3 of Cricetulus griseus. Lineage (NCBI taxonomy): Eukaryota > Metazoa > Chordata > Mammalia > Rodentia > Cricetidae > Cricetulus > Cricetulus griseus. The sequence continues at coordinate 3,688,948 of NC_048597.1, read as the reverse complement.
TAGATTTGAACTCCTGCCACAAGTGATCTTCTGTTGCATTCCCCAATAACCAGGATGGGCGCGCTACTTTATTTGGCTTATGGTAATACCAAAATAAAACTTGGCCCTCTTAAAATGCCATTAGTGAGGTCTGGGGAGTGGCGAGCGTCCACAGCACATGGTGTGTGCTCAGCTTGGCGTATAGGATCTTTCCTCTCAGGGACCTCACAGTGACACTGGGGTCAGGCCAGCCCTAGCATGGGGCTGGGTCTCCTAATATCCGGTCTTGTGGGGCTAGAAGGTGGCTTGCCTAGGGTCTTTCTGATGGCCTCTCATCTGTCTTCTTTGCCACACAGCAATACAGCTCGTTCCAAATGGACAAACTGGAGTGCAGCCAGGCGGGAAACTGGAGAATTAGTCCCCCCACAAACGCTCCGGCTCCCCCAGAACAGCAGCTCCATTCAGAAGGCGGCGACCTTTTGTACGGGCCACCCTACAGCCTCCCCTTCTCCTACCATTACGGACATTTCCCTTTGGACTCTCACGTCTTCAGCAGCAAGAAGCCAGCACTGCCGGCCAAGTTCGGGCAGTCCCAAGGATCCCCGTGTGAGGTGGCACGCTTTTTCCTGAGCACACTGCCAGCCAGCAGCGAGTGCCAGTGGCATTGTGCCAACCCCCTATTGCCCAGCGGCCCATCGACAGCTAGAAACCTTCCTGAGCCTCCTGTAAATGCTGCCCGGCATGGACTTGTGCCAAACTATGAAGGTGGGTCCCATTTGCAAGAGGGGAAGGTGTGGGGGTGGTAGATGGAAAAAAATCCTCCTGCTTTGGGCAAATGTTGGCCTTTTCTGTTTCTGAGTTGGGATTACCTTGCTTCCTATTGCCAATCATGGTTTCACAGGAATGAGAAATGGGTTACAGGTCACATGTCCCAAGGACGACAGAGACAGAGCAAAGGGAAACTGAGTGCCCAGGCCCCACCCCCACACAGCTCCTGACTTTATGTTTTAATGCTCCCACAAGGAGACAAAGGGGATTTTCCAAACCAGCTCCCATGTTTGTCAACACTCCTGGTGTGTCCATGAGACCCCTTTTCACTGTACCTCAGAGTTAACAGCAGAGACACTGGTTCTCTTCCTAGGCCAGTTTTCAAACTACAGGAAATGGAAGTAGAAATCCCTGGCCTTGGTGAAACCACAAACACACAGCAATTAACATGGACTCTTCAAGCCTCTGTCTTTCTTTAAAACGGGACCACAGCCTATGTGAGCCTTCTTAGCACACTCCAGGTGCCCGGAAATACATTGCTAGTACAGTTCATTGCTAGCATAGGACTGGCCTTTTTAACTTTTTCTGCTCGAAGGGAAGTGGGAAGAGCCAGCCCACTCCCTAGGACACTCTGAGATTTCTGTTGGCACACTAGCCAATCACAGGCAGAGGAGGAAAGTATGTCCCGAGAGCTAGCTGTGGGAAGACATAAGCCAGTTCCATCTAGACCTGGTGACTGCTCGGAACATGGAGCAAGCTGGCACAGATGACCTTCAGGAACCCCTAAAGTGGGGGGGGGGGTAAATGTCATACTAGGATGCTATGCCCCAGGGAAAAAATATCACCAGCATTTATTGAGAAATTCCCTGTCACGTGTGTGCCCCTCAGTCCTCTCCCTTCCCCTGTCTCGTCTCTTCCTCGCACACACACTCTGTCTCTCCGGCTTTCCTTTCTGTGCAAACTCTGAGGATATGACTCCATATTGTGAGTAGTCTACATTTCAAGGCCAGATCTGAGCAGGGGGACAGCCATGGGAGAAATGAGCAAGGAGAAACGGGGTTTTCAACAGCATTTAGAGGAGATCATGTCAGCCATTAGGGTGCCCCGCCTTGGCCCCAGCCTGTGCCAGCAACCCTTGAGATGGTTGGATCCCCAACAAGTGCAAGGGTTCCCCAGAGTCAAGCAAAGAAAAAGTAAAGGGCTGTGTGAGATTACCTTTGTGAGACAGAATTACTTCTTTGTATCTGAGGAATTTGACTTTTATTACTATTTTAAAGCAAAAAATGGTCAGCAGCCAGCTACGTGTCACATCTGACTAGAAGTGGGGTGGAGAAGGGCCAAAGGTGGAATTTGAGGCAATTCGTACTAACTTCCTGGTCTTTGGTATTCAGAGACAACGATGTGAAAGGTAGGGGAAGTTAATTAAATGGGCACGGTTAGTGCTTTTAATTATGGGGCTATGAAACAGCACAGGGCCATTAACACCCTGTCCACCCCACCCCACCTGCATCGAGGAATCAGCCAAACTGGCGGACTGGACACGGTGAAGAGGACACGGCTTAGCTTCCAACAAGGTGTCCGCCAGCTCCGCGTGGCTTTGGAGCATCTTTTAATGTTAATGCAGTGTTCGGCTCTGTTGTGTAAAGCGTGTTACTCAGAATGAATCCCACCTGTTCCTCTTAAAGCGTCTTGTGATGGCACCACGCTGGCCTGGAATGTGCAGGGGGTGGCACAAGAGGAGGAGGAGGAGGAGGAGGAGGAGGAGGAGGAGGAGGAGGAGGAGGAGGAGGAGAACTATTCTGGGTGTGTGGGTTGCGGTGGGGTGCGGTGGGGTGGGGGACTGTGGCTCTGAGGAACACGTGGCTCTGCACGATCGAGGGCGCGCGAGGCTCCGGGAATAAACGAGAAGGGCAGCGAGGCCGCCGGTGGATCTCAGCAGAGCAGAGGCCGGCTGTGCCTCCGCAGGCTGGCTTCCTCCCGAGTGCAATTCTCTAACCTGTCGCTTGTCCCCCGCAGCGCCCGCCGCCGCCGCGCGCAGGTTCGGCGAGGACCCCGCGCCCCCCAGCTTCCCGAGCTGCGGCCACTACCGCGAGGAGCCGGCGCTGGGCCCCGCCAAGGCGGCGCGCCCGGTGTCCCGGGACGGAGCCCGGCTGGCGCTGAGCCGCGCGCCCCCCGAATGCTGCGCGCCCCCCGCGCCCGAGCCGCAGGCGCCCGCGCAGCTGCCCTTCGTGCTGCTCAACTACCACCGCGTGCTGGCGCGCCGCGGGCCGCTCGGGGCGCTGCGCCCGGCCTGGCCTGCGGCCCCGGGGCCCCCGAGGCGGTCGGCCCGCTGCGGCCGCGACACCCGGGCCCCGTGGCCCCCTCTGCGCCCGGCGCGCCCCGGCCGCACTACCTGGGCGCCTCGGTCATCATCACCAACGGCAGGTGACCCGCCGGGGCCGGCCCCGCTCCGCAGGCGGCCCACAGGGAGAAGCCATAGGCCAGGCCTTCTCTGGTTCCTTTTTTCTTTCTTTTTCCTTTTTTCAAGGTCCAGCAGATGGAGGGGCGAACTGTATATGCACGATATAAATTAATTTATACAGAGACAACTATTTTAATAGAACTCCGCAGCCGCCTTTTAGATTTTTTACCGTAGATGCCGGTGTAGAAGATTGGGACCCAGTTGGAGGATGGGGAGAAGGGACAGTCAAGGGCCGGTTTTCAGAGGGCTGAGAGTCCAGATGCCAACCTGTGACCTCAAACTACCCAGTTCCCAGGGCTCTTGGTTTCCTCACCATGAAGTCAACCAGCAATGGGAATTCAGGCATTGCGTGCAGCTTGGCGGAAAGATGCCACTTTAAGGGGACCCCCACCTCCATCCCGTAGTCCGATGTTCCAGAGGGATGGGCACAGGGTGGAAGTCCCTTCAGAGTCCTTTTGGACACTTAAGTAAACGCCAAATGTTCTCCTTGTAAGTCCCACGAGCAGACAAGAGTTTCTGCTGTCTTCGAACTCACTCATGCATCTCACTTTAAAATTTAATCCTTTTAAAAATACAAAAACCAACAAGCCGAGGCTAAGGAGGCAGACGTGCAAGCCTGTTGAGTAAGGCGTGGACACGTGGTTGTGCTTCAGTAGCACAAGCTTTCCCGAGACTGTAGGAAGTCTTGGTAACAACCACAAATTGCACCTTCAAAATACATGGAGTAGGCATTAAGTGCAAAAAAGATATATATAGCCAGGCATCTTGCAATGACCCTGACAAGCTTCATCCCCTGGCAATGTCCCTCCAGCCCTCTCAGATCTGTTAGTCCTGCGCTTATGTTTGCTGCAAGTAGGCACGACTAAAGCTAGTTAAATTGCATGTGCAATCAGAAGCCTGAACGGACTGCACCTTGTGGAAGAAAACAATGCTTAAGGGACGTAATGAAAGTGGTGTGCACACTTAAGCATTTTCTACACAGCACCGAGGCTTCGTACGAATATGTCGTGTGTAACAGGTGAATGGAAATCCTTTTTATAAACCCACCAGCAGTGTTTAAAAATAAACTTCCATTACTTTTGTTCCGCACTTATGATTTATTTACGGACATATTCGTTTTTTTTTTTTCCTTTGTGGGTGTGGCTCAGCAGTCCAATGCTTGGGTGACAGGCAGAAGACCCCGGGTTTATACCCCAGTATGGAAAGAAAATAAGAAAATCACTATTCAAATCACAGATTCCCTCACAGATCTGACCCAAACATCTTGACCAATGTCTGCTTTACCACCTTCCAGTTTAGCTCACTTCACTTTAAAAACTCCTCCTGCCTGCACCAAAAAGTTCTGATTTTTTTTTAAAAACTAACCCTTCTACAATCAATGACATCAACAGCTCTCAAAATATGAATTTCAGTAGGTCTCCTGTGCCACATAGTGAGGGCCCTGCTTATTCTCTACAGTGCTTGCAAGGTTAGGAACAGGAGGAGTCTGTGGGGGGGGACTGGGTGACAGGGTGGCCGCACACACCCCTCGCTTGCACTGGCTATGCCTCACTTAGATGTCCTTAGTATCTGCAACAGTTATAAGCCGAGGGCGTTATGTTTTATGTTCACCAGTCTCACAATTGGGCCGTGGTTCTTTGAAGGTCGGTGTTTGATTCATGGGCATTAGACCAACATTTTTCAATAAAGTACCACTTAAGTGCTTTTGTGCCAACCCCAGAGGTTACTAACCTCTGGGGGCTGTATCTGCAAGACACAAATCATGAAGGCTTCTGGGGCAGGTTAACGGGGGGGGGGATGACCCTGTTATCAATTTACAAATGATAATGCAAACATAAGGGAGTTTATGTGTCCCTAAAAATTAAAATGCATATTAGTAAAAAAAGTCCTTATTTGAACAAATATCATGTTTTCATAGTCTAAAATAGGAACAAAGATCCCCTCAGAAAGCCAAACTGGGTTACAGAGGTGGTGGACTCTGGCAAGGCTGCCAAGCAGTTACCGAGGCAACCCAATCCTCAAGATTCTGCCCATGGAAGCCCTGGTATCGTTTCTCAACTCTGAAGCTCTGACCCAAGAGGAAACATTTTAATAATGAAGCTGCTGCTTCACAAAAAAAAAAAAAAAAAGAAGAAGAAGAAAAAAAGAAAAAGAAAAGAAAATCATAGTGGGTCCTATCTATGTACCATGTTGACAAAAATGACAGATGAAATGGATTTGAAGCCTAAACCCAATTCAAGTCTTCGGGGCTGCACAGGGCCTCCCAGAGAAAGGAATTCCTTTATGTTCTTGGAAACCCCTTTCTAGAAAAGCCATTCCATTCATACCCCTTCGGAAGGGAAGCCTGGAAGGGCCTGTGTCTCCACCCCCACCCCTTTCATCCTTTCAAATGGCCAGTGGGACAGGCCTTCCTCCCTTCCACCATGAAGGTGTGTGTGTGTGGGGGGGGGGTGTCTGTCTGTGTGTGTGTGTGTCTGTGTGTGTGTGTGTCTGTCTCTGTGTGTGTGTCTATGTGTATGTCTCTCTGTGTGTGTCTGTGTGTGTGTGTCTCTGTGTATGTGTGCGTCTGTCTCTCTGTGTGTGTCTGTGTGTGTGTGTGTCTGTGTGTGTGTGTCTGTGTGTGTGTGTGTCTGTGTGTGTCTGTGTGTGTCTCTGTGTGTGTCTGTCTCTCTGTGTGTCTCTGTGTGTGTGTGTGTCTGTGTATGTGTGTCTGTCTCTCTGTGTGTCTGTGTGTGTGTGTGTCTGTGTGTCTCTGTGTGTGTGTGTGTATATGTCTGTGTGTGTGTCTGTGTGTGTGTCTGTGTGTCTGTGTGTTTCTGTGTCTGTGTGTGTGTGTGTCTGTGTGTGTGTGTGTGTCTGTGTGTGTGTGTGTGTGTGTGTGTGTGTGTGTGTGTGTGTGTATGTGTGTGTGCTGATGCCAAATGGGCATGACATACTATCACTTCGTGCTATCGCAGGACGAAAATATCTTTAATGAAAGTTGAGCAGTCTTCACAAAAGAGACATCCTGAAAGAACAGTTGAGGAGTGGTGACTTCAAATGTCCCTCTCCTTCGGTTAGAAAGATTTGTCCTTTGGGCCTCTGTGAGCTTTTCTTATTTCGGCTAGTAAGATTTCCTTCCTGCCAAAAACACATAAAAACTCACAAAGCCTCAGGTTCCTGAATTCTTACACACAGTCCTTGTCATGTAAACATGTTTAAATACTGAGTAAAAATAGTGTAATCAAAAGATACTATTTTTTTTAAAGATTTTATTATGTATACAGTATTCTGCCTGCATGCCAGCAGAGGGCACCAGATCTCATTCAGGGTGGTTGTGAGCCACCATGTGGTTGCTAGGAACTGAACTCAGGACTTCTGGAAGAACAAACAGTTAGTGCTCTTAACCGTTGAGCCATCTCTCCAGCCCCCAAAGATACTATTTTTAATAACGACGCCTGGGCTGAAACAAGAGCAAGCGTGGGTCATGGTGAAAAACCTGAAAAGTTTATTTTGGTAGACTTTGCTTTATAGGCATTGGTTTACAGTAATTCTTTTCAGAGACGGTTCCCTGAAAAGCTAAAAAGTAGGATAGCAAAGATTTACATTGCTGTTTATTTCAAAGATGCATAGTGATGAGCCAGGAATGAGGATGTCCATTTCTGGCTGGTCAGGAAAGAAAGCCCCTCAGGTTCCCCTCTTGCGTTCTGGAACTGCTGGGTGAGATAGGCCACGGGACTACCACACAGTGTGCTAGGTGGAGGGGAACCTCCAGAGTCTGTGGTCCCTCACAAGACAGGCTTGGGTCACATTGGGTCACCTCATCGAGAATAGTGGGATCCACAGGACACATGTCAGCCACTTCCAGCTCTCCCAATCAGGGATCCCTCATTGCTTTAGCTGGGGCATGTGAAACCCAGCTTTTGCTGTGTATAACTTCCAACACGGGGGTGGGGGGGGTGGGGGTGGGAGTGGGGGTGGGCTGTGTGGGTGTGATAAGGAGGCAGCTTTGTGTCAGGAGTAGCCTGGTCTAAAGCATGGGCAGATTTTGAGTTGGGTGGCCACATCTCAAAGTTAGGAGATGGCAAAGCTCTCTGAAGACCTCAAAGAAGCTTCTTGAGACCTCAGACTGCAGAGTCTGTAAATACCCTTGCATGTAGCAGGTAAGAGAGAATCTCTACGATGTGGAATTTGAAGTCTTTGTTTCACATGAGACAAAGCCAGGTTGATGGGAAGCATCTGCTTCAAGGCTACATTGTCTCTCTCAAGACAAGTGGGTGCCACGTTTGCACAATCGAGAGCACCCCTAAATGGTATAACCACTCAGAGGCTGACCACCATGTCCAGAATGTTTCTCTGTCTGCTCTGGCAGGACCACACTTCATTAGTTTTAACTTACAGAAAGGAAATTAAATGATAACATTTTTTTTCCCAAAGTACAACTACCCAGAATAGACTTTCAGTTTAAAATAAAACAGCATGTTTTTCATTAAATAATCCCCCAAAGAAATTTAAATGTAATGATGGCAGTCCTGGGAGACAACAAGCCTTAGATTACAAAGTCTGGGAACCGGAGCTCGCAACACCAGCCTGGAGATCTTCATCCTTGATGACATTTTACAGACGTCCTCTCAAGGGGCAGTCCATTTTGTAATTTTGGGGTGGTGTAGAGTTTTATTTAAACTCACATGAATTAAAAAAAAAACCTGAACAAAATTTAGAATATATATATATATATATGTATATATATATATATATATATTACTTGAAGTCTTATTTGCAAAACAAAAAAGTTACTTTTTAAGTTCTTTTAAAATTACATGCCCTCAGACACAAGTAAGGTTGGTAGAGTTTACCACGTTATTTTTTTTTTTTTATTATTTTCTTTACTTCAAGTGGGGTTGTCTGTGCTATGCTGAAGGTAGATGGATTTTTATACTGAAAACCTCAGGTTCCTGGAGTTTGGCCTGACCATAAAAGACCTGGATAAAGATGGCACTGGTTTACGATGAGGGGATCTTGTTCAAAGCTAAGCATTCCATTCTGTTTCCTTTCCACTAACTGCAGTGCAAATGGCAGGAAGTGAGGGAACAGACAGGAATTGGTTCTTTAAGGCTGGGCAGTAACGGGCATGATTCACAAACCCCAGAGACGGGAGTACACGGGAAGGCACCACACATCTGGAAACAAACCTAGAAAGGCTTCCTTTCCTTTGTTCTTCCATGGAGACTTTTAGCACGTCAGATTTTGAACATCTTTTAAAGTCATACACGAGCACGCACGCACACACACACACACACACACACATGCACACGCACGCACACACACACCTCTACAGACTTGACTGTCAATATCTCATCCTTTCACGATGATATAAGGAAACAGGGGGCAGAAAATCTCAACTGACAATACCGTGCCATACACTCCACTGTGTGAAGACAGCCCTGTGGGAATGCTCCACATTCTGACAGAGCCCACAACTGGCTCAAAAGCTCTAAGAGTCATCCCTCATGTAGGCAGGAGAGTGATCTGTTTATCCCCGACCTGGGCTAAGCACCAGCCACTAAGGAAGGTGACATTTTGACTTAAAAGTCTAAATCTTGACTCATATGATCCTGGGAAGGAGTGCCCAATTGCATAGGGGCAAAGTAAGAAACTTACTTCCTCCCCTGAGGCCATGGCAACCAAGCAGGCTGGTGGCATCGTATCACTGTGGCCACTCTTCAGTCCAGTGTTACAGGACTACCACAGCAGAGTGACTTCAGGGAGCCTACCTTGATTAAGGAAAACAACAAGTGCCCAGAAACAAAGCAGAAAACAACCCAATGCCTAGGCACCATTGTACGTTCCGGGAGAACCCTCTGGAGGCTCACAAGCAGTGACCACCACCTCAGTATTCTCCTGAGCTCAGGGCATTCGTTGTTTTAATAGCCTTCACTACTTGGGAAACATCTGCACGATCTCATGGCTATTTCCATCTCCCTGCCCTGCATTCTCCTAGTAAACACAGAGCCAAGCCCATGTGGAAAAAGCATTTCGACACCGTGCAAGGCAAACTAAACCCCTAAGCTAAACAGTATCTTCACCCGTCAACCCTCGCCAGATGCATCTTCAAACACCCAATACAACCACAGATATAAAAAGACAAAACAAAAACCCAAACCCAGGGTGGGGTGGGGTGGGGTGGGGGCAGAGGCGGGGGCAGGGCCCGATAACCTGAAGAGCTAACAAATGATTTGGAGGACACTGGCCCACAGCTCTACATTAGCAAAGGTGGCCGCCATGCTTGCTGGGAGCTCCCGGGAGCTGTTGTGGCTGCGGTGGGCCAGGGCTACTGTCGCTTGGGCAGGATGAGGTTTCTCAGCATGTCAAAGGAGTTGCCATCAGGGTGCACCGTCACCACCTCACCACCCATGTGATGCACCTGCAGGAACCCCGCGTCGTCTAGGCCCACGATAGACACCTGCGGCCCCTCGGGGCTGCCCAGGCGGACTTGCTGACCGCTGAAAATGGAGCACACCAACACTGGAGTCACAGGAGGCCAGGGAAGGCGGGACACAGAACTCAGAGACTATTCATTACAAGGGACTAGGGTCCTGGGGACAGGCTGTGGCTTATTATAGTGACCTCTGACCTTCTCTGTCCCTGTGAAATGTCTTAATACCTACTCAAGAAGCCTCAGTGGTGGGCTGGGCCTTCTGTGAACCACATCACACTAATTCTGATCCTATTGCTGGTGATTTGTGCCCCTTCTCACCTCAGGCACTCTTAATACACTGTGGAAAAAAATAAAGGAAGAGGAGGGGACTATTTGGGAAAACCAGGGGGCAGGAGAAGACCAGATTTATACTGTAAACATGTCTGAAATGACATAACAAAAATCCACGTTTTTTTCAAATCAACACGTGCTAATTAAAATAAAGAAAGGAAAAGAAAAGAAAAAACACTTTATAGGGATGGCCAAGGTGAGGCACTTGCCCCAGGAGCCTGGTGACGTGGTTTCAATCCTTGGAACCCGTAACTCCACGAAGCTGTCCCACCCTCTCTTAAGTTTGAGGACACTGACGTTTAGGAAGGGTAGAGGCTTGTCTTACACACCTGAGCTGAGGGGGGATGCCAGGAGCATCTGTTACCATGTGGGGCTGGCCTCAAACCCAGAGCACAGATTTAGGAGATCCTAAGTGCAGGCGAGGCTGCCATGGTTGAATGGGATCTCATTTTGGGATCTAGCAGGTTCTACCACTTAGATGTGTCTGAATAGCTGCTCGTAGTTCACACTAAACTAGATGTCCTCAGGGTCATGTCCTCCCCAGAGCGTCCTCCGGGGTGCTGGTCCCTCATCTCTGGTTAGGCTGAACCAGGGACTTTTCCATCGGAGTTAAGAAACAACAGCCTAGACCTATGCTTGGCCCTTCACGCTAAGACAGTGAAGTACTAACTTCAAGGAATTTTAAAAGAAAGAAGACGACGAGTACTGACCTGTGCACCCAGTATTTGTAGTAGAGAGGAAGGACACCATTGGGCCCTCGGTCCTGAAACGTGCCGATGAGTTTCTCCAGCACAGTTACTGCCCTGGCTATGAGGTAATCGGCTCGTAAGGGCTTCAGGCCTGCCTTGTGTTGCTTATTGTGTTCTGCGATGAGGTCATTGATGCATATGGTAGGGTTACTGTTAGTCACATTAAATCCACAGCCTGGACAAAAACAGACAAGCAACAAAAAAGCAGCTTGACACAAGCAGTGGATCTCAGCCTCCCTACGGTTGCAGCCCTTTAACGCAGTTCGTCATGCTGTGGTGACCCCCAACCATAACATTATTTTTCTTGCTACTTCATAACTGTAATTTTGCTACTGTTATAAATGGTAACATAAATATCTGATATGCAGGATATCCGACGTGCAGCCCTCAAAAGGGTCTCGATCCACAGGGTGAGAACCACTGTTCTAGACAATGGTGTAAATTCTCCCAGCACTCACAATTTAAAAGTCTGAGGGAGAATAGTGATATCCATTACCCTCAACTTAGACTACGTCTTTCTAGAAGCTAGGGTATTCTGCTGCACATTCTGAAACATGTCCCTCTTGACTCTCCAGCCTCCAAAAGCTCTAAGAACTTAACCGAGTCACACGTTTTGCCTCTCTTCCCTTCGGGTACCATCTGACAGCGCTGGCCTCAGTACCAGTGGTGCCACTTGGCATCTGCATATGGTACAATTACTCATTTCAGTGTGGGGTGTGGAGCTTTAGAAGTATGAACTAGCTTGCCTACAAAAACGCTGCCGGTTGGTAGCAGAATTGGAAACTCGAGCCTTGTGTTCTTTGACACCCTAGGCAGGATCACATGTTTCTGTCTGTTGCTGATTTGTGAGTGACAAGTGAGCTCTACTGGGAATTAGGGGGGATTGGTGGTTGGATGGTCGGGGTTCCAAGAACTTCTGAAAGTGCCATGAAGCCACCTCCTCCTGGATGTGCTGAGGTGAGCGGGCAGGGACTCTGCCATACTTTTACTAGCTTGAGGTTTTGTGTTTTTGTTGTGGTTAAAAAGGCAATTTTTTTTTTCATGGCTAAGAATGCAAGGCCGGCCGCAAAAGTTGTCTTAGCTATTGTCCCAGCTTCATTTCTGCTACCGTAATAAATACCCCATCAAAAAAAAAAAAAAAAAAAAAAAAAAAAAAAAGCTGAGAACAGTGCTGCCCATCCTGGGCTGGGCATTCCTGCATCAATTAACATAATCAAGACAATTCCCCATGAAGATGCCCACCAGCCAGACCCGGACGGCCCCTTACCCAGACCCTCTCCAGCTGACTCCACCTGTGTCAAGTTGATAATTAAGCTAACAACCACAGGCATTAACTTACTGCTTAGTATAAAACATAATCATTGTAAAATACGCTTCCAGCATTCTCATTCCATGAGACGCAGACCCACAGAAAGACATCTGTGAGGTGTGATACCAATTTGGCATTTCCACCGCCCCAGACAGGAACTGCTAAGCCCTTGAAGCGGTCTCAACTCATCTGGTCCTCTCTGAATCCACGTCATACTCTATAACTTAAGACTAAAGGCATCATCTCATAATCCCATCCACTCTTTCAGGTAGAGGCATGCACAAGACATTTAAATTCTGCTGTTTTGTTAATATAAAAAGTGCTGGAGGAAGGGCTTTAAGAACTCACCAATAAGGATGTAGAACGTCTCTCCCATGAGGGTGGAATTAACCAGAACGCCACCAATCTTCATTAGGTCACCGTAATAAATATCGTTGGGCCATTTCACTCGCAAGTTGATCTCCTAAAAGAAAACCTGCATGTTCACTAAGCCATAAACCACAGGGCAATGGCATGAGAGAAGAACAGAATCTTCAGGAAACTAAAGAAACAGGGACCTGGTCCTCTCTCCTGCTCCAAGTTGATCACTTTGTGGGGGTGTGATACGGTATTTTTAAAAATATGTTATGTGCATGGGTCTTTTGCCTGCATGTGTGTCTGTGCAGCGTGTGCAGGCCTGTGCCATGAAGGCCAGAAGAAGGTGTTACATCTCCCCAAGACCAGGGTTACACACAGTTGTGAGCTGCCATGTGGTTTCTGGGAATCAAGCCCAGGTCCCCTGGAAGAGCTGCCATTGCTCTCAATCACTGCGCCATCTCTCTGGCCTCAGGTAACACAGAATTCAAACTCCTGCTGGAGCTTGAAGGTAAAATACTGACAGATCACAGTCCGCCAAGTCAGCACCCTCAGATATTCCCATCACGGTCTCTCACTGTTAAAACCTCCTTTGCACAGCTGTCCCCGAGGCTCAGGCAGGAGGACTGCAAATTCGAGGGCTGCCTAGAAAACTCAACGAGTTCAAGGCTGGCCTGGGCAACTTAGTGAGACTCGGTCAAAATAAAACTTGAGAACGTGTAGAGCTCAGTGTAGGGCAGTGGCCCAGTAAGGATGCCCTGGGCTCAATCTCTAGTATATAAACAAACAAACCCCCAAACAAAACAACAGTGAGAACAAAGCACCCAATGTTTGCAGATGTCTTATAAATCTAGTTCATTAATATCTGGGTATCAAAACTGTCATCAGGAGGTAGGCATTGGGGGAGGGAGAGAATATTATCCCCAGGATTCTTTGCCCCTTAGAAGCCACGGCATGACAGACCAAGGTGGCTTTGACCCGACCAGAGTCCCAGAGGCAGGTGTGGGGTGTGGAGTGGGGCGCCATGAGGCAGCAGAGAGCCCCAGCTTAGCAGTGGTTCTCAATCTGTGGGTCATGACCCTTTCGTGGTCGACTGACCCTTTCAAAGGGGTCACCTGAGACCATTTCGCACGTCAGATTTCACGTTAGGATTTATAACAGCAGCAAAACTACAGTTATGAGGTAGCAATAAAAACCGTTTTTACAGTTGGGGGTCACCACAATATGAGGACCTGTAATATAGGGTCACAGCCTGAGGAAGATTGAGAACCACTGCCTAGAAAGTGCCTTGTCAAGAGTGGACGTGGTTACAGCAATGGACTTGTCCTGTGGCCACGGCCTCTCCATTGCGAAGGGTATGGCCTGCTGGGATCTGCCTGTGCCCTGGCCATAGTAGGATGGACAAGGGTGGGCACTTCCTTGATTGAGGCCACCCCAGACCTCTACGTAACCCCTGGAAACACAGACTGGACTAGATTAAGAGGCCCAGATTGGGACTCCTAGACTTTGGCCGTCATGGGTGGGCGAAGGAAATCATCATGGAAGAAGACACGGCAAAATAAAGCCGGCGACAGTGGCGGTGGTGGGCTCTCCAAGTCTGTGGGACTCGTCTTCCCACGGTCAGCAGCTCTGAGTCCCCCCAGCACCATCTGTACACCTGTGCTGGTCTGCATCTCTCCGCTTCAGTGCACAGGGCTTTCCCACCCCAGCCCAGGTGCTGAGTGCTTAGTGCGATGCTACGGCTCCTGCCCTTGCCACCAAATGCCCTCCTCTCCCAGTAGATCTCATGGCCACTGCGATTAGAAGCCCTGACACACCCATCCAGGAAGCGACTACAGAGCAGCAACAGAAAGGGCCACAGTGCTGCCCAACCTCCTCCCTCCTGTGCTCCTGTGCCCACCCTCCTTCCACCCATGCTCCTGTGCCCACCCTCCTCCCACCCGTGCTCACCTGTGCTCTCATGCCCACCCTCCTCCCACCCGTGCTCACCTGTGCTCTCATGCCCACCCTCCTCCCACCCGTACTCCCGTGCTCCCCACCCTTCCACCCATGCTCCTGTGCCCACCCTCCTCCCACCCGTGCTCACCTGTGCTCTCATGCCCACCCTCCTCCCACCCGTGCTCACCTGTGCTCTCATGCCCACCCTCCTCCCACCCGTACTCCCCTATGGTGATGGCAATGAGATCAAGTTCCCATCTCAAGCGTTCAGGGCTGGGGCCAGGAGTCTCTCCCTGCATGTGGCAGTGGCTTCTTTCTGAGCTGGCCCTGTGCTCCAGCCTGGCCTGACTTTGGGTTTTTTGTCCTTGGTCAAGAATGAAACAACATATACAATTCCTGGCTTCTCCTTCAGGCAAACAAGAACATCTACCCCAAGGTGAAAAGCGAGGCTATGAACTGTTTTTCTCTTTTCTCCATAACCTGCTGAGTGAATGACTTTGAAACGAGGCTCATGTAGCCCAGGCTGTTCTCAAATTCTTTGTGTAGCCAAGGATGAGTTTGGAGCTCTGATTCTCCCTCCTCTGGCTCCCAGGGCTGGGGTTATAGGACTGAGCACCACACTGTTTATATGCCAGTGCTGGGGACAGAACCCAGGGCAAGCACTGTACCAACTGAGTGCCACTCCAACCTTGATCACGCATTACAACAACTCCTGGGACTCCCTTATATGTAAAGTCCTATGGCCCACACAGACCTAAGTAAAACAAAGCCTGCCTTCAAATTTCTGGGAACTCAAGGGTGAGGGAACAGGGTACACAAGACTCTCTTAAGGAAACAAGAACTCTGTGCTTTTGCCTACAGGAAGGAATGTTGGGAAAGGAACTTTAGCTCCCAGGAAAGCAGGAAGGACCTTACTACAACACTGAGAGAAGACGTGGGGGTGGGGGAGGGCAGGGACAGAAGCCACAGTGAGCAGAAGCAGGCAGCCTGGCACTGGGAAGGAGGCCACATTCCAGTGACACTGAGTTAGTATTTGGAAATCGACAAGCTGTCACCTCACTGAAGGGAACCAAACACATGGAGGCTGTTTCAACCATCCAGTGGCTGTTCTGTGTAGGTCAAACCGGCTACATCAAAACTAACTCCGGACATGGCGGACCTACAGGCCCAGAAAAATAATGTCCTTTCTCGTGTGTGGACCCTAGCTGTGGATCTTGAGTTTTGCGTGTTTAATCTGAAGCACCTGTGGAAGTCAGGAACTTAGAAAGTGGCTGGGAGGTGCGGGTACATTACATGTTAGCTGTGGGACAGTAGAACTAGGTGAAAGGGAAATTAAGAGCCATACTATGGGGGAAAGGTTTAAGCAGTGAGGGAGATGGTGGCGGGTGGGGCGGGGGGGGAGGTTGGGAGCGAAAACTATTGGGGGAGAACTAACCCAAATGAAGGGACGATAAGAAAGATACATGGTCACCCCTCCCCACTATGAGTTACTCGTCGGGGAGGCTCCCGAGGCTCCCCAGACAAGAGAGGTCATTGCCACTTACCCTTGGTTACCACAGTGACTACACAGTAAGGCCCTACCCTGAAGACCTCACACACTGCTGCTGCAGCACAGAGAGAGGTCAGTCTTGATCTAAGGGGGAACTTTCTCCTGCTGGGTAGATTTCTTAGTGCCAGATATTGTGTAGGCTGATGGAAGAGAAACAGCACCAGTGGTCATATTCGGGGCTGTACCCCAAATTTCATAATTCCTACCTGCCAGACAAGATGTGCTCACCAGTGCAACAATGCCATGACCTTCACGGGGGTGACCAACCCCTTTAAACCTAGACTGGAGACCTGCTCCTTCAGAGGGAGTTCATGGCCGATACTGTGAACCCGACCAAAAACCCATGGCTGGGGAGCTCTCAAGCGCCAGTAGGTAACCCATCATTGGAGTTTCAGTAAATGGTCATGGTGTCAGATGCCACCTAACTATTCATATTTGTACCCATAGATTTGTGCTGTTCTCAACCTTGGCCAGAGACATTTCGTTCTGTAGAAGGCAGTGGTTACTACAATAGAGAAACTCACAACTGGCCAAAATACTGAGAATGAGTTGACCACAGGTGTTTAGCCCTAAACAGACATCTGTGAGAAATTCCCTACTTTCTCTAGGCTCAGAGAGCATTAAGTAAGACGGGGCAGAAAGACTCTAAGAGCCAGAGGAGGGGAGGACTTCTGTGGAATGCTGTCTTCTGTGTGGAAGCAATGGCCCACAGCAACACTGTAAGGCCAAGCATGTCAGCCAAGCACTCTACCCCTGGGCTACGGCCCCAGCGGAACTATGCACTCTAAATGGTACCCCGTGCCCTCTGGTGACACAAGCTTTGTGAAGGACACTGTCAAACATGCAAATGCATGCCGCAAATGGGAAAGGCCAGGCTGGAGGACGGTGCACAGGAAGGGGAAGGGCGAGGAAGCCACACATACCTCGTACTCCGGGATGGACCGCACCGCCTCCACGACGGCCAGGGACATCAGATGCTGCACGAACGGAATCCTCTGTCCCAGCTGTGACCTCAGGGGAATGCAGACCAGCAGAGTGAAAAGGGCACACCCCACAGGGCTCAGCCAGGCATTCGGGCCCCTTCCTGGAAGACAGACCCGTTGGAGGAAACCGCGTGCCCATATGGACACTCCCAGACAACAAAGTCTCAAAGCCTGACACCCATCCCCCTTGAGTCTATCTGTGCTCAGTTACACACCTTGATAGGATGGGCTTAACTCAACAGAAGAAAGGTAGGATGCTTTTACAGACTCCAACAGACCCTTACTGAGGGGATTAAATGTCTGGGGACTGTTTCCATCACGATCTGCAGGAGTCTGGGGCACACAGGTTACCAGGTGTGACAGCCACCAGATGCAAACATTGCCTGACTGGCAGGACGCTTGCTTTCTACTAAGGCCCAATCTTTCCTTCTCCGTCTCCTTTCTCCTGCCCCATTTCAGGGGGTGGGGGTGGGGGCTATTAAAATGGAAAGACTCTAACTCAAGACATCTCAGGGTTCATCACACACGAGCTCTACAGCCAGGAAACTCACAGATTTTCGATGACTGACCTTTGCCCTGGGTCTGTCGAACAGCAATGGCGATTAAGCCCATTTCCTGTGGCATCTCAAACATCAACCTGCAAACGGTGGGAAAAACTGGTCAGTTAGAACGGACATGCAGAGCAGGGTCAGCAGCTCGGATAGAGGAGGAAGAGTGTGTGTACACATGGTGTCCAGGAAGGGCCCGGCGATCGGCGAGCCTCTGGTGGGAGCCAGTACGAGGGTGAAGAAAACAGCACCGAAGGGCAAGAGAGTGGAGAGGGGCAGGGTAACCTGCCTGGCTGGTACCCAGTTTG
This sequence comes from Cricetulus griseus, assembly GCF_003668045.3. Lineage (NCBI taxonomy): Eukaryota > Metazoa > Chordata > Mammalia > Rodentia > Cricetidae > Cricetulus > Cricetulus griseus. The sequence goes on along the minus strand of NC_048597.1, from coordinate 3,671,254 downwards.
ATTGCTCCAGGATGCAAGCTGTTTCCCTTACATCATATCTGCCTTCAAGTGACAACAGCAAGTCCTGACATTTGTTTCTACTTACAGTGAGTTTCAGTTGGAACTCACACACGCTTCTGATTAATCAGAAAACCAGTATGCGGCAGTAAAGCGTTTAAGAGATACCCCATCCCCTGAGAACTAATTATGCTTTAACTGTAGTAAATAAATCGACACCTTTTGAGAATTCCCAAGAACCCTGGATCCATTTGGGCTTCAGTTCTGCTTTTAAAATAGTTTCACCAAAAAGAATACCAACTTCTCTTTGGGGACAGTGTACCTACGTAGACCTCTACCTGGCTGGCCATATTAGGCTCAGAAGAAAGAAAAAGGAAAATGCTCCTACATACAACCACTCCCTTTACTCCATTTCCTCCAGGTTATGTTCTCTGTATTTTATTTCCATATTAGGACACTTCTTCCTTCCTGAACTGAGCAGATACAGTACAGAGTAGCAGGTATTAACAGCCAAAGCCAAGCCTTCTCCTCTGTCAGTGTAGTGGAACAGTCTCCTTCAATCTATCTATCTATCTATCTATCTATCTATCTATCTATCTATCTATCTCCTATCTATCTATTATCTATCTATTTATCTATCGTCTACCTATCTATCATCTGTGGGAACAGAGAGGCTGAGCAGGGCAGAGGGCATATTTTGTATTAACAAGAAATGACAAGTCAGTCTGAAGTGTTCTTCAACACTCTTGCAAGAAGACAGAGCCCTTTAAAGTAGAGGTTCTCAACCTGTGAATGACCCTTTCACTGTGAAAGCATCATTCACAGGGGTCGCCTAAGAACACTGGAAAACAGATATTTACATTATGATTCATAACAACAAAATTATGGTTATGAAACAGCAACAAAAATAATCTTACGGTTGGAGTTACCACAACATGAGGAAACTGTATTAAAAGGTCGCAGCATGAGGAAGGTTGAGACCCCCTGCCGGAAAGCAAGCCTATGCCCCGAGAAGTTCCCCACCCTCTCCTGCAGGCTAAAGGAACCCCTAGGAGAGGAAAACTGCTTAAAAACTAACACACACACACCCAACGTCCTGCATCTCCAAGGTGGGCAGTGCTGCTTAGAGGGGAGGAGCTAAGGATTCTTTGCGTGTAAAGGGGACAGCAGGCTATGTTGGGAGGGTCTGGCTGGTGTGACGGCGGGGTCTTCCTCACAGAGGAAACCCAACCTGTGCCAATGCACATGAACCCACCCCACAGTCTTTTCCTGACACACCTCTCCACCTCATCAAGAATAAAATGTCCTTTGCTTGTGCTGGACAAACAAAAATTCCAAGAAGGGCTCTTTGTCCTGTGGCAGAGTTAACACTGATTTTCAGGAATTCCTGCTTTCTAGAAGGTCCTACGCCTGATGCCCAGACTCCTGGGGTGAATGAGGGACAAGGAGGACATGATTTAAGGACTCTGTGAGCAGACCACAGAAGCTCCATGGATGGTGAGCAATCTAGAATGTCCTTTAAGCATGTGGATAGGAGGCTTTCACATGCTACATACAGCCAGCGATGGAAAGGGGGGTAGAGATAGGGCTGCAGGAGCACTAGCGACTCAGAAACCAAACACAGACTCCAGAACAAAGAAAAGCGATTAAGGGAACATACGCACTAAACTGCTAGAGGTTTGGCAGCACTTAACAGGGCCTATTAATGAGCAGAGCGAGTCTGAGCTGCTGAGGCCAAGGGGAAATTCTGTGGGGGAGACAACAGAATAGGAGCTAATGACTATCTGAGACGACTGGAGGCCGCCAGATTTACTTGTGCTATCTGAGATAACTCTGGGGGCCAAGCTGCACCACTCATGGTCGACAAGGAAGCATTTATGAACTTTGTCAATGCCTCATTCCTGAAAATGAAGTTGCTGCAGTCTGCTTAGAGAAAAAGCAACTACGGATGCATTGCATTCTTCCTTGATGCCCTTGAAGAGGGAAAAACTGGGGTGGCGTAGGGATTGCATAATCTTTACCTACCGGCTGCTGTATTTTATTTTGTGACTGGCAAAGCTATGACTAAAAGATTTGGACTGTATGGACTCACTGTTGTACAAAAGGGACACCAAAAAAAAGCCCTGTTTGTGCAGAGTCCAAAACTTCTTGAGTTCCGTAAATCCCTATACTGAGTGCTCGGGTTACAGAGGGTGTCATGGTACCCAGGGGTGCCCTCCAAGACTATCCTGGCTTTCACATGGCCAAGAAGATAAAGTTTTGATAGTCATACAAATTCAGAGGATAGGCCAGGAGGAACTAGTGAAAACAGCCAGTGAGGAAAAATTTAAACTGGGATCCAGCCCATTCTCCATGGAGCTCTGAAACAGCCACATTCGCCAGTCAGAAAAGCAAAACACTGGAAAAGAGGAACAGTGAGCAGAACAGGGCAATAGAGCCATTGGTGGTCACTAAAAGGCCAGCTCTGACACACAGAGCCATAGAAGACATGCTGGCTGCCAGCTGCACACTAACACACACATTTACACAACTCATTGAAAGTTCCGAGGAAAGGAGACAGAGACTATGACAACAACAGGAAGGTTTTTGTCATCCCCTCTTAAATCTTTCCCTCGAGGTGATTAGTTAGCTTTTAATTTTACAATTATTTCGGAATTCAATTGTGGAAAAGTGCTATTTTACATTAGGTAAATTGTTTGCAGTTATTCAAAAACTATTTCTAAGATTAAGACAAAAAGGTCTACTTTAAAAGTAAAGATGGCCTGGACATGGCGGCGCACACCTTTAATCCCAGTGCTTGGGAGGCAGAGGCAGGAAGATCTCTGAGTTCAAGACGAGTCTGGTCTGCAGAGCGAGCTCTGGGAAATCCAACGTTGCACAGAAAAACCCTCTCAACAGACAGACCGACAAGCAGGCAGACAGGCAAAATGGCTGACTATCCTGCTAAGACAAACACAGGAGAGAGACTTCAGTGTTCACTCGTTCTATTCCTCTCCAGCCTGAGGTACAGAAGAAAAAAGTGTGCCTACAAGTTCCTTTTCTTTGTCCTTTATCCCTCACCAGTGTCACCACTCAGCCTGTCTGGTCAGGGTTAACTCAACTGTAATTCACTTCCTTCCATCCCAGGGCTGACGTCACGCTGTGAGCATCTCCATCCCAGTGCTGATGCCACACTGTGAGCACCTCCATCCCAGTGCTGACGCCACACTGTGAGCACCTCCATCCCAGGGCTGACGCACACTGTGAGCATCTCCATCCCAGGGCTGACGCCACACTGTGAGCATCTCCATCCCAGTGCTGACGCCACGCTGTGAGCGTCCACCACCTCCATCCCAGGGCTGATGCCACACTGTGAGCGTCCACCACCTCCATCCCAGGGCTGATGCCACACTGTGAGCGTCCACCCCGACGTCACACTGTGAGCGTCCACCACCTCCATCCCAGGGCTGACGCCACACTGTGACCACCTCCATCCCAGAGCTGACGCCACACTGTGAGCACCACCTCCATCCCAGGGCTGACGTCACACTGTGAGCATCTCCATCCCAGGGCTGACGCCACACTGTGAGCATCTCCATCCCAGTGCTGACGCCACGCTGTGAGCGTCCACCACCTCCATCCCAGGGCTGATGCCACACTGTGAGCTTAGTTATCAAGCACGTCTTAACGTCTAACAAGCGCAGTCCTCCTCATCATCATTCACAGGGGTCGCCTAAGAACACTGGAAAACAGATATTTACATTATGATTACATCACCCTGTTTTAGTTATCAAGCACGTCTTAACGTCTAACAAGCGCAGTCCTCCTCATTGCTCTTTTTGAGCATTATTTCCCGGTGCCTTTTCAGACATTGAGAGGTTTTGTTTGTTTGTTTGTTTGTTTGGTATTAAATACACCTTGTAAATTAATTTGAGAACTGGAATGTCTGTGAAGCCAAGTTGCCCTGTGAGCAAGGAGGGTTATGTTGTTCAAATGCATTGCTTCACCGGTTCTACCCACGCTCTTTGTTACCGTAAATGCACATCATACTATCATTTTATGGTTGTTACATACATTAAAATAAGTTGATTTCTATAAGCTAACATGCTACCCCCTTACTGAATCCTTTCATTGCTTAAGTTAGAGACTTATCACTTCTCTGAGACTCCACATGCAAGCTATTGTCTTACCAGCAAACACATAGTTTTACTTGTAGGGCCTGTGACCTCAATACAGCAGGTTTCCAACAGCTAGTGCAGCAGCAACACAGTGATGCCACATACTTGCTTGTATTTCTCTACGACCTCAAAAACAAATGAACTTCTGAGCCAGGAGAAGGCGGTGGCTTCAACTATAGGAGTAAAGGCCCTTTAGACCTTCAGAACATCCCCCAAGGTTCTGGACAGCACACAATTCTAGAGTACCTTTTCCTGTGCCAATCCTTAAATGTCCCAACAGCTGTCCCAGCAGTCAATGCCATGTGGTCATATTTTACAGCTGAGGAAATGGAGGCCTGGGGCTCCGGGACATCACAGAGCAAGGCTGGTTCCGCTCGCTGCGGAAGACCTGCTGTCTTGTTTGGGGTCTTGATGTGTACGTAGCCCAGGCTGACCTTGGATTTGAGTTCCTCCTGCTTCAGCTTCTCAACTCAAGTTGCATCAGTAAGACATAAAGGCAGGGACACTGTTAGTCTCTTAAAATACATCTGGGTAAGTTTAACGGTCCTGAGGACTTGAAAGTTTTCTTTTTTGTTTTTGTTTTTCTGGAAAGTTCTGTATGCTTATTCCTAAACTTGAGAAAGGGATTTTTTTTTAACACCTGAAATAAAATCTTATAATTTCAAAAATTAAATGCTACCAAATTCGTGATGAAGTTCATTTTCTTCGCCCTAATGTGTCGGGGAGTTATTTTTCCTGCTGTGTACTAATTCTGTTTTGTTTTGTTTGCCTGCTTGCTTGTTTTCCCTTTGTCTCCCCTCCCTTCCTCCTTCGTCCCCTAACTTTAAAGACAGGGTCTCACGTGTAGCTCAGGCCGGCTTCAAACTCTCTGTAGGCCTTGAGCTTCTGGTTGTCCTGAGTCTTGAGATTACAGGCATGTAGGACCACGCTTGAGTTAGGTTACTATGGATCATACTCAGGACTTTGTGATGCTCAGAAACCACTCTATCCACTGAGTGACTTCCCAGGAAAGAAATCATTATTATTATTATTATTATTATTATTATTATTATTATTTATTTATTTATTTATTTATTTATTTTTGGTGGTGCTGGAGATTGAATCCACGGCCATGGGCATAATAGGTGAGGTCTGTCCCATGGAAGCCCTGTTTCAAACAAGCCAATTTTTCCTCACCGAATTTACATAAAATAATAAAATAATGAGTTTCCTTAGCTACGAAGCACCTGGGTGGTCAAAGCCAGTTTCATGGAATGAGTTTCTTCTAGAAAGGGAAGCCCCACCCTCCCACTCAGGCCCTGGTCCAGCCCTTTTCCACCTCAATCCCATCTCTGCTTCAGGGTAATTATCCGCAAGGGTTTCCTACCCTGCCAGCTGGACTGAAAGCCAGAGCATCTTCTGCTGGCATTGCCCTCAACATCACCCGCGCTCCTTCCGCCTTCCTCTCAGGTTCCGCCCTGCCAGGAGCAAGAGGCACAGAGAGTGTGTGCTGGGGAAGCTTAACACCAGCTCGGCGTCCAGCTCTGAGGGACAAGGGGCCTCTTTCTTCGGTGCAGGGCTTTGCTCCATGACATGCTGTGTTGGCGGCCCCAGGAACCAAACCAGGTTCTGAATCCAAAGCGGGAACAGATACTCATTCAAATGGATATTTTCCATCCCCTCCGGCCAATTCTACTTTCTACCCATCTTTCCAACCCTCCAAGGCTGGCTTCTGCTGGGTTCGACGTTGGTGGGACACTGCACTCCATTTCCTCACGGATCTCCTCGGCTGCCCCTCAGAGGTTTCGTAGGCACACCACCACCCCATCTACACAGCACGCAGGGAGCATCATGCCCTTTTCATTCGTAGAGTCTCCAGTTGATTTCCTGTGTTCCTAGGATGGCGTCAAGGTGAAGAGAAGAGACGATGGCTTCACAGAGATGCTCCTGCCCCCTCCATCTTTTAGGAATTTGTTTTGTGTGTGTGGAAGTCAGAGGACAACTTTTGGGAGTTGGTTTGCTGCACCCATCACACGGGTACCAGAGACTGGACCCAGGCCATCAGGCTTTATGGCAAGGGCCGTTACATGCTAAGTGCTCTCATCATCCCAGGGTTACTTTCTCCCAGGGTGTTAGATTTAGGCCTCAGCACTCTTTCCAGCTCCCACCCAACTGGGAGACACTGGCAAATTCCCCTATGTCCCTCCAAACCTAGGTGTCAGACTGTCCTTCGGGGGCCATCTCTAAAGGCATCTCCATCCTGGGTCATTCCCATTAGCCTGCCTTTGTGTCTGCAAGCTAGGTCCTGAGTCCACCTATGCCTCTGACTACACACAGCCCTGGAGGTTCTGACCACAGCCCAGTGTGGGGCTGGAGGTTCCAACCACAGTTCAGGGTAGGGCTAGAGGTTCTGACCACAGCCCGGTGTGGGGCTGGAGGTACCGAGGACAGCCAGGTGTAGTTAGACAAGCTGCCTTTACACCCCTACTTCAACAGGGAGAGGAGAGTCCACACAACTGAGGTTTCCGGAAACAGCTCCTTCCTCTGGTTTTTCCTGCCCTTTAAAAATAAAGTGTCTACTTGTCCATTTTTGAGACTTAACTGCCTTTTTATTTTGCTTGACATCTTAGAATTAGCCTTCCATCTGTGTTTGTAAATGCTTTTCTATTTAAAAATCACTCTCTCTCTCTCTTTTAAATTTAAAAAACACAGTGCCATACTGCTAAAGGTGTCAGGAAACATACTCAAACAAGGACGGGCTCCAAAGAAGGCCCTGCCAACAAAACGCCAGTAAAATCTGAAACCTGGGTTCAGACACACTGGGAATTCTTCAGAACTTAAGACCTAAAGAGTGTCTGTATTCCAGTAAATCAGCTTCCCTACGAATGCCATCAAAACCAGAGCTTTAATGAGAGAGGGACTATCAGAGGAGAAGGTTTGGACCATATGAAACTTAATTTAAAAACTATTATGAGAAGATTAATTTCCCCTCCCCAATCAAATGCATAAATCCTTCCCTTAGGTTTTGTTTCATTTTCTCCCCCGCCCCCAAATGGAGGGAAGGAAGGAAGGAAAGAAGGTATCCTCAACACATGAAACAATGGCTGTGAGTGTACGCGCCTGAGTGTCTGTGTGTGTCTGTGTGCGTCTCTCTCTGTGTGTGTGTGTGTGTGTGTGTGTGGTCTGTGTCTGGTGTGTGTGTGTGTGTGTGTGTTTGCCTGTATGCAGGCGATTCTGGGTGTCTTCCTCAATTACTTCTCCACCCTATTCTTTGAGACAGACTTGCCCACTAGCTCAGAAGCTCAGGAGCCTCTGGGAGCTGCCTGGCTCCATCTCCTGAGTGTTGGGGTTACAGGCATGTATGGTCACATTTGGCATTTTTAACCTAAGTAGTGAGAATCTGAACTCAGGTTCCTCACTGTTACACAGCCAGCACTTTACACACTGTGTCATCTCCCAGCCCCAAGGAGCAGTTTTAAAATAACACATATCAATTACAGGACTTTTTGAACTGAAATGACCTGCTAGCTGTGAGACAGAACCCGATGAGACCAGAAACAAAGTGGGCTCTCACTTCTAAGAGAAGGGGTGATGGGAAATACAAGGCGGCACAGGCCATTTGAAGAGGACAGGGGCGTGTCAGCATCTAGATGGTGACAGCTCCTTTCAGTGAGGGGGCCAAGGCTCGTGCTTGCAGACTGAAGCCTGTGCGCTTCTGCAGTTACTAACCCGGGCACAGAGTGCTGTATTTGGCCCTTTGCAGAGGTAGGGCTGGCTTATCAGGGCCAGCGATACAGGAAAAGCAGACACTGTGGCCTTGGGCTTTTTAATAGGTGCATGCCATGTTGCTGTGCAGACCCTGCCATCTCCATTTGAGGAGCTGGGGAAGCTTGGTTCTGGAAGCTTCCCCAGAGCACCCATGGATTCTTTAATCTCACCAGGAACCAGTGGGGAGGGGCTGGTCTTTTGGTCAGAGATGGGCTGGCTCCTCCTAACAGTGATGAGGGCCCCAGGGAGTCTCCTCCTAGACTGAACCTGGTCTGCTGAATGATAAACCCTGAGCAGAGCCTGTGACACACGTATGTCCCCAGCCACAGCTGTTCCTGCTCTGGCGCTTCCCTTTGGTTGACATGACAGAAGGCTCCCAGGCTGTACCTCTCCTGGAAAAGGAGACTCTCTCACAGTCTCACACAGGCCACTTTACCTGAGGCCCTCTTCTGGCAGCGTGTTTGAGGAGCTTCCAGTTCAAGGCTGCTCTGGAAAAGAAGGTTTGCATGCCCTTTTACCTAACGTGGCTCAGAACAGAAGAAAGCCCCATGAAGACACCCATAAGGCCATCAAATGCATCAATAATGTCAAGGGTGGTGTGACTTTGTCTCTCAGGTGACCTGTGCAAATGGCCAGGTTAGAAACAGCTCCTGGAGGTTGAAGATTCCCTGGAAAACTCTCCCTGGGATACATTCTGCAGAGACAGTCTACGGTGGACACACTCCCATGGGGAAAAGGTCTCTCGGGGAAACACTCTTAGTGACAAGTTCTTTCATGTGAGTCTCTCCTGTGGGGGACAATCTTCTGAGAATACACTGAAGCCAAGATTTTATTTCCCCTGCTACACCCCTCACCCCTACCTCCCCACCCCTGCTAGTTTGGCTCAAGTGTGAAGTTCATTCCGTTCCAAGACATTTCAGTTCATTCATCTCCCTCAAGCTTCTAGAAACCTCTTGTGCCACCACTGCCCTCCAGAGAGGCACTTCCTAGAGATGACATTTTTATGTCCTTAAAACCATGCTATGCTGCATCGTCTTTGCCTCCAGGCTCCTCGATGAAGGGCAACCCCGAGGAAATACAGACGAGAGGGTGTGTCCTCTCCCACACAGGATGGATGAGGTTTCTGTACGAACACAGGAGCACAGCAAAGGCTAGTGCTGCATAGAAACCTTTTTGAGAGAAAGGGTGTTTGTGGACTCCCTCATGGGACTTGGGTGCTGACATCCCTAGGGACCTGCTGTTCCATACTGGCCCACCGAGTGACCCTCATAAAGCTGGGGACCATAAACGGAGCTTAGCATTCTAAGGAAAACAGAGACTGCTGGGTGTGCTTTTCACAAAATGAAACTGCCTGGAACTTCTCATAAGGCTTTTTACGATAAGCATTAAAATGCAAAGAGGAAGATTAAAGTTCCTGCCACAGACTGGGTCTGTGGGGAGACAGAGGAGGGCTGGCGGGCAGGGGCTGGCAGGAGGCTGTGCACAGCATTACAGTTGGATATTATTATATAAAACGAGTGTGTTATTAAAGGGATCCTAAAGTTATAAAAACTCAAAAGGAACATTTAGTGACGATAAATAACTTCTTTGGTAAAGATGGATAACTCATATTTCCTACAGGCTGCGGGGGAGGGGGTGGTTACCTGGCCGAGCTCTTTAATTGCTAATAGTTGGATCCTGTTGTTTTGGTAAGGAACCCTGTTTAGGGGTGGGGAGTCAGAATGTGGTGTCAGACTAGGAACACCTTGTAGGCTGGGGGGCAGTGCTCTCACTAGGGACTTAGTACCTTGATTATCCTAATAAAAAAGGCAACAAAAGTATCACTCTCTCGTAGCTCCCTGAGCCATGAGACATGACCCTCCCTGCAGGACACGGGCCTGAACCTAGGTTATCTATCACGCAGAGATAAGTGTTCTCCCTACCAGCTACAAACACAGCCCCCTGTTATCTTAAAAACACACATCATTGCATCCAGGCCACAGTAAGAGTGAACTCAGGAAGCCAGACACCAGGCTGGCCTCAAACTCATTTCATAGCTAAGGATGACCTTGTATTTCTGCTCCTCCTGTCTCTGCTTCCCAAGTGCTGGGATTACAGATGCTTACCCCACTGTGTGTGCTGGGGATGGAGCCCAGTGCATTCCACAAGCACTCTCCCAACGGAGCCAGATCCTCAGCCCCTGGGGTGCCTTTCTTATGTCTGTGCTAGTCTACATGGAAGACTGCAGAAGACAGCAAACAGGCTCCATTCTGTTTTGCTGAGACACCAGCAGTGGGGGCCCTTCTGCTGTACCCCCATTTTAACAGGGAGGCATTTTGGTCAGCCCACGAGAACATGTGTTCCAGACAGCAGGAGACGGGTTTTGGAACCCCCAATGCAAAGCATCATGAAGTCAGCAGAACTTCCATGGGCCTGTCCATTCACCACCGTTGTCTACCCAGGTTGAATTAGTACGGGCGTGACTCTTGATTCTTTTCAATGTAGAGAAGCCTGGTGTTGGTGTCCTTGGTGAACAGAAATAAATGATAAGTGGGGGCATGCTGGCCCTGAGGGTGCTTGCATTCACAGGTTAGATGGGACTAAAGAGCAAAACCTTCTGGGGCATGAATCATAAACAATTAACAAAAAAAGCAATAAATAGGCTTAAACCTAACTAAATGCGCACACCGCGTTATGTCTCCTGTAACCCCTAGATAACTCTAAAGAATACAAATAATCCAAACATACACCAAGGGGCAGCAGTCACAGAAGCAACTCCAACCCCAACTGCTAAGCCTCTTGCTGTGCATACTGGAGTCAGGCCCCCTCCTCTCCCTGGGCACCTAGGCCGCTTGGCAGTACCACACAGCACATCCGCACTTCCCAGCACCCCTGACTTGTGACTTACAGAGAATCCGCTCTTAGCATTAGTGAGAAGCAGCCTCGCAGACTGCCAAATTCCTGCTGGGTCGGCCAAGAGGTAGGAACCAAAAATAAAAAAAAAAATTAAAAAAAAAACCATGAAGGGTTTGTTTTTGAAAAGCAATACATCAAACACAGAAAGGACTCTTTTGTATGCCTTTTCCCGTGTGGGAGCCAGAGAGGAGAAAATGGCTCAGCCTCCTGGGAGGAAGGCGCTTGGCCTCACCTGTAACTTCTCTTCTACCGTGTAGATTTTTCTCACCCCATTAAATGTAACCCACACTAGGTGGGATTTTACCATGTGAGAGAAACAGAGTGATGCAGAACATGGCCAGAAGGAGAGGCTGGCTGGGCAGCCCTCACGAGCCACACAAGTGGGTGCCACCGGGGCCATCTGGAACGTGGCTGTTCCCAGGGGTCCATTCGATGGACACACAGGGCTGCTGTTTCTGTGGCTACTGTAACCTTGCGGTGCCACCCACTGTCACGAAGAGCTGAATACAAAAAAAGAAAAAGTAGAGAGACAAGAAAAGAAAATAAGGTTGGCCAGAATAAGGTGTCTTCTTCGCAACTGGAAATCTCTGGGTGGACAGAGCAGGTTTCACACTGTGGCTCCCACAGGGGAAGCAGGAGCCTAAAATAATGGCCATGCCGAGGGCAAGCAGAGAGACCTTGCTGTGAAGAAGAGCAAAAGGCGAACTTAGTCCCCAAGACCTTCCCAGTAACTAGCCACCAACAGCAAAACCCACAGAGGACCCTGGTAAAAGACACCTGTGGGGGGGTTCCACAGGCCGTGGAGTAAGCTCTAGGGACAGGCAGCCTTTTCTTCTGTCTCAGCAGGAAATCAGGCTTTGGCTTCTGTGTGAGGACCGACAGCTGCCACCTGCTTATCAAGTGCCCACCACAGCAGCGGTGGGGGCCCCAGGAACCATGGGCATTTGACTGTTGGGTGGTGTGACTCGGGCTAATGCGGAGCAGGAGAGGATGGTCATGCACAGATTTCATTTCAGCAGCCCTGAGTGAATGAGGGACCTGCTGGTGATTTCCTCTACAGTGCTCGAGACGGGGAGTGGCCTTTCCCCGTTGGCAGACGAGTACTTCACTCATCCAGAGTCAGTCGCACAGCACCGCTTCGAGGAGGCATGCCCACCCCCCCACCACCCCCACCCCCACCCCCCAACAAACAATCGCTCCTGAGCAATGAAGCAACATCCCACACCGGCTGCTGGGGATAGGGCCGGGAAACTGCAGGGAAAGGCAGTGTCTGTTTCTGCCACTCGCCACACCGTGGGATGGGGTGGGGAAGCTGGACTGTGACACAGAGGAGGGACACGACTCAGGGAAGGCAGCAGGGAACTAGAGGGCCGCCTAGATACACACTGTGCCAGGCCGCCCCTCTGCTCCTTGTCCTCCAGCTGGCCCCTCATCCTTATGAGGAGGGGCTGCTCCTGCAGGGCTGGCGTGGGGTTTGCTGAGCAGGGCTACCTAGAAGCTGCTTCAGCTTCTGCTCAGGAGAACCAGCCACCGGTGTGGCACAGCTGCACCCTTCTGGCTTCTCAGGAGCAGCTACCTCTGAGCTCCTTGGAGCACAGGTGGAGTCCTGAAAGAACATGGGTCGTGTGACAGTCTCTCCCAGGCTCTGGGGGCTGGCATTCCAGTGTGAGCGTTCTGGGGGAGGGGGGCGGATAAACAGGGTAGTTGGGGAAAACAAAAGCAGAGTAAGGGGGCTGGCAAAGAACAAGGGGTGGGGAGGGACAAGGGGTGGGCAGAATGGCCAGGAAGCCGCCCTTCTAGGCCTTTCTCTCGAGAGCAGAAGATGTAAGCAAGTGTCTGAAGGTATCTATCTGAGAGCGAAGCCAGAGGCCCCGGGTAGGTTTTAGAGAAACATGGTGACCACAGAGGCTGAAGCTCATCTTTGGAGGCCACGGGGACATGGCCAGGTGTGCTTAGAGCCAGGGGCTTAAAGGTCACAGTGAGGACTTTGGGTTTTATAAAGAATGAAACGAGACACAAAACTGAGCCAGGTGTGGTATTACAAGTGCCCTTTGCACTCGGCAGGCTAAGGCTGGAGACTTCAAGTTCGAGGCTGGCCTAGGCGCTACAGTTTAAATGAGCTCACCTGGGTATGATGGACTTGGAGCAACCAACTAGGAGGTGGTGCAGGGGGTCGGGGAGAGGAGGCTGTGTGTTAGCAGCGCTGGCTGATGGGGAGCGGATGGATGTGTGGACATGTTTTGTAAGTGGAGCCAACAGAATCTGATGGTGTCCTTGGCTTGTGAGAGACAGATGAGCGTGAGGGTCCTGGCCTGCGAGACTTGGGAGAGCGTTGGACTGAGCTGCTGCTGAGGGGTCTGGATGAGGTAAGTGTGAGAAACCCATCACACAGCCCTGGGGATTCCCACAGCAGCCTGGAGGGTTGGAGAGGCCTGGATAAGGACCTAGGAATCTTTACACAGAACATGTGTCCTTGTGACCTCCCCAGAGCTGGAGGACAGACTGGCACATGCTCTTCCAAGTCTCCACGTGCTCCTGGGACTCCGAAATGGTCCCTCTGGAACGGCTCTCCTCAGAGTTGAAGTATGCTTCATGTAGGTGGTGCCTAGAGCCCCAGGACATGGGGCAGTGCAGTGAACCCCACTGTCATCCTCGTTTTTTTTTTTTTTTTTTTTTTTCAGGAAAACAGTGAGATGACCACACCCTGTCTCCACACACGAGCTGCAAGTAAAGACAAGGGTTCCAAGGAACCTTCTCCCTGCCACGCCCCGGCCCTGGTGCTCAAGCATTTGGGACAGAGGGCAGAAGGACAAGGGGACAATGAGGCCCCTCTTGTCAGGCTCATGCCCGATGACACAGGCATCCTCCAAGATACTGAAGACATTTGACACAAGTCTTCCAGGAAGTTCATGAGTTACAAGCTCATTTGATGGCATTTAGAAGGTGGGACTTAAGAAGTAATTAAGAGATGAGGTGAAGCCCCCATGACAGCATTAGTGGCTTCAGGAGACTCGAACAACGTATCTGGCGGGTCATGCTATGTGACCCCCTACACCATGCCACCACAGCAAGAAGGCCTTACTGAATGCTAGATCGTGATCATGGGCTCCCCAGGCTCCAGAACTACAAACCAAACACACTTCCACAGGCTGCTGAGTCACAGGCAAGTTGTCACAGCAACAGAAAATGTTCTGAGGTCCTACTGGAACTGATTCCACAGTTACTGTGCCATACACTTTGCCTAGAGCAGTATATGGATTTCATAAATACTCGATGAATCATGTATATTTCTAACTGAAATTAGAGATTTTAGAGCCATGCTTAATTTACAGCTCAACAAATATGCAAAAGGATTTTTCCCTGGAAGACAAATGTCTGAAGGTCTCTTTCAGAGAGGCAGACGGCCTGCCACAGGTGTAAGCTATTAGTAGCTGGACAACTTCCGTCTCCCTTCTGGAAGCCCTGACAGCAGTGCTCTCGATGTTCATTCCTCTCCAGCACTGGGGATAATGCCCCGTGCAGAGCAAATGCCCAATAAATCTAAATAAATGTCCAATAAATGAGTGAATAAATATCCATTAAAAATTAACTGGACAGTTAATTTAGCTTACTCCTTGGGAAAAAAAGGAAAACAGTAAAACTAGAAAAAATATCTTTTTAATTTAAAAGGTTAATTAAGAACAAGGTTAAAAAAATATTTTGGCGGCTTAAGTAAAACCAAACCCAAGTGGGGTTCCAAACAGCCACAGTCTGTGACCCTGAAACAGCCCATTATTTGCCGTGAAGTAGAGGAGGTGTTGGGTGTAACTTCATGATCCCAGCATGACTGCAACTTTAACATAGACAGTTAATGTTGGGGAGGGGCGAGCGCCAGCACCAGTAAACTCAGATGTGAGAATCCTAAATAAAATGTCAAGGAACTGAATCCAATAGCACACCCTCTGGCTAAATACTGTAACTGAGCAGTTTATTCTAGAAACACAAAGATGGTTTAACATCAGAAAAATACGGCAATGAACCACATTGCACCGCGTATGAGGGAAGTGACATGACCCTCAGGACAGACACACAAAGTGCCTCTTTGGTGTCTCCAGGTCACGAGATAAAAATTTAGAAAACAGAAAGGCACTTTGGGGAGTGAGCATGGGTCCTAGGAAGAACAAGGGTTCTTCTCCCTCTCCCTCTCTCCTTTTTTTTTTTTTAACTAAATAAGATCCACTTTAATCATAATTTTCATCTACAGCTCATGTTTTTTAGTTCGTCATAAATATTTCCTTCTATGCTTGTAGCCCTACAATTTGGTTTATGGTTCATTTGAAATTAATTTTTTCTAACAGTAGCAAGTTTGGTTGTTTTGGTTTTTTTGTTTTCCTATACAGCTATTAAGTTGTCAGAACACCCACTGACAGCTCTCTTCTTCCCCATGCAAGAACACAGCCCCTTTCCTCAAAATTCAGTTGGTGCACAGCCATGAGTCTATCTTTGCACACACGACCCGCTCTGCTACTCCATACCTGTGCTCTCATGCCAACCATACTGCCTGACCTACAAGGTCAAGTTAACTGTTTTAAATTTTTTTGGTTTTTCAAGACAGAGTTCTCTGTGTAGCTTTGTAGACCAGGCTGGCCTCCAACTCACAGAGATCCGCCTGCCTCTGCCTCCCGATTAAAGGCGTGTGCCACCACCGCCCGGCTGGTCAAGTTAACTTTTAAGATGTCTCTTGGATATATAAAGATTAACTGTCTATGTTGAAATACAATTTATACAGTCAATTAGCAGGTCTACACAAGAACCTGAAGTCAGTGGAGAGACCCGAGGCACACACTTGAAAGTGATAAGCTTAGAGATGATACTTCAACCAGGGACTAAGTGATCTTGAGGGAAGAGGAAGGCTGGCTCTCCTGAGCAATGTGTGCCCAAGTGACCATGGATGTATTTGGTCTGTGCAATGGTTTATATTCACTGCCCGTTTGTCAGGATCTAGAATGACCTAGGAGACAGGCCGCCCAGCACATCTGTCAGGAATTATCTAGACTCGGTTAGCCCTCGGGAGGGAAGGCCTGTGAAGGGTTATCCTGATCAGGTGGGAAGATCTGTCCTGAGTGCAGGCACCATCACTGCCTGGGCTGGGGTCCTGGACTTGGTAATAAAGGAGGGTGTGGGCAGATGGTGTGGTCTCTGCCCTGACTCCCCGCCTCAGGCTCCAGCTGCTGTGACTTTCCTGTCATGATGGACTAAATCCTTGAACTGTGAACCAAAGTACATGCCACCCCACTTAAACTGTACAACACAGGAAAAGTAACAAACGCAGTCAGGCTTTGCACACAGCACATTCCCAGCTAGTCTGTAATTCCAACCCTCAGTAATCTGCTACAGGAAATAACAAGTTCAAGACCATCTAGGCCTATATAGTGAGACCTTGTCTCAAGAGTAAACAGGGACTCAAGTATAGTGCCTCCCACGAAAGCATAGGGGACCACATAAAGAAGCTAGGCATGGAGGCAGCCTAGCCTGCTTTGCAAGTTCCAGGCCAGTGAGAGGAACTTGTCTCAATAAACAAAGTGTATGAGACTGGAAAAAAAAATCAAGGTCAGCCTCTGGCCACCACATACATGTGCATACATGTGCATACATGTGCAACTGCTTCAGGAGGAACATACACACACACACACACACACACACACACACACACACAGACACACACACACACACTCACACTCACACACACGAGATGATGGATAGATACATGGATGGATGATAGACAGACATCAAGTGTAGCCCCCAGTGAGCTCTCTGGTCTTCAAGCAGTTTGGTTCCTGTCACTAGTCACACCAACACAGAGCACCCATTGAAACAGCTCTATTTGGGATCTGCCATATTTCCAAAGGCCAAGGGTTCCCTCAGGGCAGAGTCTCAAATGCAGCCCAAACATTCAGGAAGCCACTCTAGTTTTCTAAGCCTCGGTTCTCACTTTTGGGATTGCAGTCACACAGGGCTGTTATGAACAACTAATATGCAAAAATGCAAATGAGACCCAGGCCTCCTGAGGAGAGGCTGGGTGTCTCCTCTTGGCTGGAGGAGTCCACATAATTCACCTCCACTGATTGCCCACGGGTCACACGGAACATGGAATGAGCCAATCTGAGCATAGATACGCCTGGCAGGCATGGGTCAGCGTGCCCTGTCATCCTGTCATCAAAGAGGATCCGGGCAACGGCCTGGAGGATGGCCTCTCTCTGCTGCCTGAGTTCAGCAGAAGCAGATGTGCCCATGTGGAAATAGGCACACTTACAAGACATGCCCGGCAGGCCACAGCTGCACCACAAATACTCGGTGCACAGGAGACCCACAGAGAGAGTCAGGCATTCGCACAATAGGCGGGCACCCCCGCCAAGTTCTGTAACACAATGGGAAGACATCACATGTGAACCCAGCGCTTGCATCACCACACTTCAGAGCCTCTCTGCATCTTCTGCAGAGTGCCTCATTCATATGACCAGGTAGGGCTGCATTAACCCTTGCACTGCCAAGCAAGGGTGCCAGAGATGGAAGCTAAGACCCACATAGGTGGCCGAGTTGGGACTTGACTCCCAATCACCTGACTGGGGACCCCCACACACACACACATCTGTCTCTCCTCCGTAGAGAATTTGCTTCCCCACAAGTGGGAGCCCTTGGCTGTACATCCCCATAATGCCCTCATCACCTCAAGACAATGCCATTTGCAGAGCTTGGAAGTGCAATCCACTATGACTGCATGCCAGCCCGGGACAGGAAGTTTCCCCCTGACTGCAACCTCTTTCCTTCATGGTGTGACTCCTACCCACATTCTACCTAGTCTGGTAGTGGAGCCAGACAGAGCTCTGGCAGATTCACCATCAAGTGTCACGGCTGCTGGGATGGCCAAGTCTTCAGTGACATACTTTGTTCTGGTGGAAGCTCAGTTATGACCAGAACCTATGAGGTATGACCTGCAGATGTCAAGCTGTGCTTGTGTGGACAGATTTAGAGAATAAACTAAAGGACAACTTGGAAAAGCGTCAGCTAGCCACGGGTACCCTTCCAATAACTCCCCTCTGTGCACCCCAACGCCCAGTGCACAACAGGGGCACCAGAGACTCTCCAACTGACAACAGTTGACTGAAAATCAACCATGGCAGCTGTCTGCCCTGGGACATCTGGGAAATCAAGTTCTCACACATGAGATTGGCCCCCAGCTTAATTCACCTGTGCCACTTTCTAAGATCCTATGTAGAAGGGTTTATGAAGACCAGGAAAGGGAGAGGAAGCACTTGTCTCATAACTCGTGGGTCAGTGAGATGACTCGGTGGGCGACCTGACTTTAGTCCCCGGAAGGGACATAAACATGGAAGAAGCCAGCTGGGCATGAATGAGCATGCCTTTAATCCTAACACTCTCAAGGCAAAGGCATATGGATCACAGCACAAGTTTCAGGACAGCCAACGCTACACAGAGAACCCTTGTATTGAGGAAGACAAGCAAGAAGGAAGAAGAGAACTGGCTCTAACTTGTTTAGAAGGGTTGCACAACCCCGTGTCACCTGACTAGCGCTAAGTGCTGGGTCACCTGGCCAGGGCTGTGCTGAGTCAGCATCAGCTAGTCTGCTCATTATTACTGGCGGTTATAGAGTAAACACACCTCTCGGAAATTTATATGAATTTCAGTAGGTTTCTTTTATTCCCACTTGTTCTTTTAGTGAGGGAATGGTAATACAATAGTTTTTAACAACACTATATTATACAGTATTATAATGAAGTTATATACAAAGAACAAGATTTCATTTGTTACCACCAGCAAAACTATGCTTCACCAAGGCAGACTAATGTGAGCTGAAGGAACCTGACCACGGTGGCCTGAGTTCAAGGCTGTCAAATGGCTCAGGGTCTCCCACCCCTTCCAACTTGTGAAGCCACCATATTCCCACCTGTCTTCAGAAGGGTAGAGAGAGGGGGGGAGCTCCAGAGGTGAGACCTGGAAGCCACACTCTCACTCTCACCTCAGGTGGGCACCCAGGTGACAGAGGGGGATGTTCTCACCTCCTACTCAGGACCACGTGGACACTTTATATTCACTTTTCACTGCACACTGTTTCTTCCCCTTACGCACTCCACACAGTCAGAAAACGTCAGAAGGCTGGGAACTGGAGAAGACAGCAGTCACACCCGTTTCACCGCTCTGCACTCAATTTCTGGAGCATCGGCGCTCCTGGGAAGGGCTCAGGCTAGATCTGGAGTTACCACCCTGCTGCCAGTGGATCCCCCGTGTGAATCAGTCACAAGCACTGAACCAATGACATGCGAGCAGCCAACCATCTCTCCCTACTCAATAGCATTGCCAAAAGTACAGGGACACAGCTCAGTGAGTAAAGTGCTTGCCATACGAGCATGAGGACCTGAGTTCAAATCCCCAGTACCCACACAAAAAGACAAGTTCAGAGACACGCACCAATAATCCTACCTCAGGGAGGCAGAGACAGGAGGATGCCTGGGGGCAAAGGGCTAGCTACTCTACTTGAATTGATGAGCTTTGGGTTTAATGAGAGGCCCTGTTTCAAAAATTAATGTGGAGAACAATTGAAGAAAGGCAATGTCAGCCTCTGGCCTCCACACACACACACACGTGCACACACATATACACACTCATTAAAAAAAAAATAGTAAATTAGCCGGGCATTGGTGGTGCATGCCTTTAATCCCAGCACTCAGGAGGCAGAGGCAGGCGGATCTCTGTGAGTTCGAGGCCAGCCTGGTCTCCAGAGCAAGTGCCAGGATAGGATCCAAAGCTACACAGAGGAACCCTGTCTCGAAAAACAAAACAAATAAACAAAAAAAGTAAATTAATGTGGTTAACAATTCCCAATTAAGATTTCTCTTACTGTGGAGACCAAAAACACAGCAGCGGATATAGGTTATGATTAAGGTGGAATTATAGGCATTAGGAGTTAGGTTGCTAACCCTGGCCCTTTAACTGAAAGCAAGGCCAGGTGTAACACCAGCTGCTATGGTGATAGCTGCCCTGACTAAGTGAAGACACACACAGTACAAACATCCCGAGATGGACATGGAAACATCTGCAGACGTGACACCCCGCCCATCAACAGGGACCCTCCTGGGTGGGAAGGAGACTCAGAGCCCAACCACGGAGCACTCGGCCCAGGCTTGCTGGCAGGGAACAGGCGGACCATGTCTACAGCTCCTTCTCTATCTACAGCAGCAACAGTTTTAGCTAAGGATGGAGAGGATTTATGTAACATTAAACACAATGATTTTCTCTTCTCAAAACGAGTGAAACGTGCAGTATTCAACCCGGAGTCCAGAAACACTCGCACAGGGCGACCTTGTGTCCCGCAGTTTATTGCCCAGGCTCCGTTTATGCCCAGGAGGTATGGCAAGGTTCCTGGATGTGGCCGCAGCCTTTGGCTTCCCCCAACAGAGCTCCTGGCTCCTGCAGGTTTTGGCTGCAAGATCTATCCCGAGACTGATTTATTTCTGGGTTCCTTTTTCTCTGAATGAATCATATCCATGTTGCCAAAGCAAGAGTAGAAAGGGAAAAAAAAAAAACCCATAGATTTCAAAAAAATTACAAGGTAAAGAAAAACAGTCTTTGATACGGAAAGGGATTTGTGATCAAATATCCATCTCAGAAAACTTAGAATCGGGCGATGCATGGACAATTTGTTCTCCACCTCTGCATCATGAGTGAGGCCCACACACATGCTACCCACGCACCCCCCGTCCATCCACCTCACCAGACCCTCTCCCTCCCCCGGCCTTTAGGATCCCAATTGGAAGGGAAAGTTTCCTGTCATCATGCTAACACACCGCTTCATTACACCAAGACATAGCGTGCTCCATTTGCTGTCAGCCAGGTAAATAACGAAGCTTAAACTCCACAGCCGCCTTGAACATGTAAACATTTCTCCTTACATGAGCACTGTGTGCTGTGCCGATCCCCCTCCAGGTCGGCCCTCAGCTGCTGCCTCACCAGTTTGCCCTGAGACTGCATCAGCTTTTTCTGCACTCCATGAAACACCTGAAACTGGCATTGCAACTGCTGCTCATTACACCCCTACCCCACGCCCACCCTGGGGTGCTGGACCGCGGCCCAGCACATAGGGACTGCCCCCAGTTTTGTCTGGTCAGGAAGGGGTTTTAGCTAACTTTTGCAAAGGAGATTGAGGTCGTCACAGGCAGGGATCAGGGACAACTCAGGGTTCATCCACACCCAGGTCTGCCCTAAACACCTATGCTACTGACCCACACCACCTACGCAGAGCCTGTCTGCCGGTCCCGGTTTGTGAAGCCTGGAGACCTGACCGGGGGCTGAGACTCCAGGGGAGTCCTCCTCCACACCCAGCCTTAGCCTCTCCCTGCATCAAAGAACATCAGAGCCACTTAGCCAGAAGGTCCTGTGTATGCTGTCCACTCGGCGGTGGCGGAGAGGAGTAGCCTTCCTGTAAGCGACAGAACACGGACAAAGACACTGGGTCTCTGGTGTTCTTCATGTTCCACGGGAGTGAACACTGGCCTTGGCAACAAAGGAGGAGACAAAAAGACCCCCAAGTCTATCATCTGCCATCACGTGACGCTTGTGTAAGTGCCAGCTGACACACTACCCTCTCAGCAACCGTCCTCCAGGCTCGGGTGCTCAGGACAAGTACAGTCGGCCTTGCTTTGAAGCTGAATGTGATTCAATGGCTCTCAGGCTAGCAAGAGTCTCCGGCTTCCCACTCTGCCAAGCTGTCTCGGCAGTGACCGCCAGGGTAAGGTGGCGTAAGATGTTCCAACAGAGAAGGGTGGCGTTCAGCGTCAGAAACACAAAGTTGCAGAGAAACTAGCAAACAAGAAGGACCCTAAGAGAGACGAACTTTGTCCCCTGGAGAAGGGGAAAGGGTCAAGATCCCCTGAGCAAATTGAGAGCACGGGAAGAGGAGGGAGGGAGCTACGAGAATGAGAAGGGGAGAAGAGGAAGGATGCAGAGGTCATGAGGGAGCAGAAAGGTTGAGTCAGGTGTAGATTAGAAGAAAGGATATGTGACAGGTAGGGTTTTAGTTGGGGGGTGGTAGGGGAGGAAGGGAGGGAGAAGGGAACTGGGATTGTCATGTAATTCAATCTTGTTTGTAATTCAAATAAAAAACAGCTAAAAAAGAAAATTGAAAAAAATAAATAAATAAAACATAACAACAACAACAACAAAACCCTAACCAGCAAAACCTTCACTCACAACAGCCAACAGCGGGAAACAACTTGCTGTCCATTACCAAGCACACTTGTACACAGATCACAATATAACCTTGAAAAAAAGGAAAAAAAAAAAAAGAAGAAACACGAAGTTGGCCAAATAATGCTTCCAGATTTTAGACGATAGCAACAAAACTTCTCATTGAACCCTGGACACTTAGTCAAGTGTGAAAAGTGAGAGTTAAGGGCAGGGATATGGCTCAGTGGGTAAGATGCTCGCAGTGCAAGCTTGAGGACCCTAGATCAGTGCATCCACACAGATGCTGGGGTGTGGTCCAAGTATGCAATCCCGGACTGTGGAGCAAGGTAGGTGGATCCCAGGGGCTCACTGACCAGTGAGCCCAGCCAAAACATTGAACTAGTTCATTGAGAAACCCTATCCCAAAACATGAAGGAAGATTCCAGATGTCAACCTCTAGACCTCTAGTTTCCACACATACATACGGGGACATACACACTCATATGCACACACAGGTGCACATGTATGCATATACCACACACACACACACACACACACACACACACACACACACACACACAAAGCACACCCATATGCACACACAGGTACACATATATGCGTATACCACACACACACACACACACACACACACACACAATGCACACCCATATGCACACACACAGGTGCACATGTATGCATATACCACACACACACACACACAATGCACACCCATACAGACACACAGGTGCATATGTACACAGTGTGCACACACACATATACACACTCACACACACACACTCACACACAAAATGGCCCAGCATGCCCTGAAGCAACGTCAGGCTTGGACCTATGCTGGCTTCTTGTGTTTGGATGCCTCCTCCTCCCAGGCTGCCTGGCTCTGGGCTCTGTGTTTATGGGCAGGGCGGCGGGAAGGACATGACCTCTCCAGCTCGTGGCGGGTTAAGCAGCCTGATTGAACGCTGCTGCTAATTAAGGGCCCCTCTTGTCTGGCAGGACCACCGGGGTACCTTCGGCACTTGTTCATGACCACCGTACCTCTCTCAGAAATTAACTCCTGATGAGTACAGACAGGGGCCCAGCTGGTCCTCCGAGTCCTCCCAAGTAGATAAATGAGAAGTAATCAGAGCGCGGCTGACTGCCAAGGGGAGAGGGGCTCTCCGTGACCTCTTGGTAAAATCCACAGTATACTTTTACTGGGGCTTAATTCTCTACACTGGGGGCACTTAACGCAGCCAGGAATGGTGTGAGGAGAGCGACCACGATGGCGACGGCATCTGGTGTGAAGCCCACCCTGTGAAGGGGCTGCTGGAGGAATACAGACGTGACTTATGGAAAGATAATTTTCTATCAGCAAATTATTTTCAGACTTGTGTCTTCCCACCTCCTTCACAGACTCCTAAGAGCTCCTAGGTCAGTTTGCAAACTGCACGACATTAAACCCTCCGAATGTTAAATCCTTATAACTTACAGAGGGAGCCACAGCCTCTCCTTAAAGTGAGATTTGTGGTCCCAACTGTCCAGCCCTTCCTTCCAAATACAGAAAGGAGGAGACAGACATGTTATTGATTATTTCCCAGTTCCTGTGGGTCTGGCAGGGCTGTGCTGAGTGCCTTTGGCTCAGGGTCTCCCACAATCCTGTGATCCTGGTGTCAGCCAGGGCCAAAGCCACCTTCAAGCTTGGCTGGGGAGGCCCCACCTCTAAGCTTATTTCCATAGCTTAGCTCTCCATAGACCATTACGCATGAGGCTTTTGCCACGGCTCCTACAGCCTCTCAGCATGCAAGCCTCCCCCAGCATCCCTCAGCTCTCTGGGATGGGGAGACGAGGAGGGGAAGGAGGAAGAGACAGTGGAAGCCAGCAGGACAGACGTGGCAAGGAAGACGCCACAGTCTCGTTTGGAGTGACAGCCACACTTGTGCTACCCTTGATTTGATGAGTACCAAGAAGAGTACCATGGGCAGAAGGCAGAGGCCCTTGGACTGTCAACAGCCGCTGACCACAGAGGGACTCCTCAGATGCCTTCCATAGTGAGCACCTGGAAACCACACACAGCTACACAGTGAGGTCACTGTTAGGAGACACACTCCCCTCATTCCCTAGCTCCCATGGAAGTCAGTGTGGCTTCCTATCACAAATGTGGTGTTAAGCAAGAAAAACTCATGAAGCCCGTGCCAAGGTGAACTGGTCTTCTTCAGACACAGCCGTCTGGAGCTGGCAATGCTGCGACACCAACTACTGGTGGCCTGTTCCTTTTTATCATGTGTCCACAGACTGCCATGGCCGTTCCTGGCACTCAGCTCTGCTGAGGAAACCACATGCTCAGAGATAAAAATAAAAATTAAAAAATAAGTGAAATACATTTAAGAAAACACCACTGGCATTTAACGGCTGTGTGTGATGGACAAATACTGAATGGAGCACGTCTTGGCATGGCGCCACTCCTAGATGGGGAGGGATGTTAGTTATGGGGACAACTTCCCATCGCTTAGGAACCACAGGTGAGTGGGTAGGAACCTCAAGGTCCTGGCAATACTTAGTTGCACTAAAACTGACAATAACAGATCACATGTCCAAACAGTTCTGTGGGCTTACATCACAGTGCTACAGGCTTAGGAAATCTAAAGGAGCCGGATGTGATGCTGTAAACCATTAATCCCAGCCCCTGGGAGGCACAGGCAGGTTCATCCCTGTGAGCTGGAGGCCAGCTTCGTTTACATAGTGAGACCCTGTCTCAAAAATATGTAAGTAAATAAATGAAAAGTTAAAAAACCACTAAAATAAAAATACATTCAGTCATGGGACAAAACAAGAATACAGAAAAACTCAGTGCCATGACAGGGCTATATCTCAGCCTTGGCTAAAAGGTAAATTTTGTTACAACGTATTTGTACCGCAGAAAATCTGAAGACTAGAAAAAAGCAGAACATGGAATTACCCACAATTCTATTACCAAAAGATATTTTTTGGTAAAATTGCTTTTGTTGTTGTTGTTTTGTTTGTTTGCTTGTTTGTTCGTTTTTCTCTTAGCTTTTTGAGACAGGGTTTTTCTGTAGCTTTGGAGCCTGTCCTGGAACTCTCTTGTGTAGACCAGGATGACCTGGAACTCACAGAAATCCACCTGTCTCTGCCTCCCGAGTGCTGGGATTAAAGGCGTGCGCCTCCACCACCGGCCCTTAACTTGTTTTCTATAGGGTGTTAATGTAGCAGAAAAACAAACAAACAAAAAAACCACTGCCAGCTGCCACAGCCCAAGTGCTGCTGTTTTCACTGCAGAGTGTGAGCGTGCTCGCTCTCCCGATAACAAACATTCCTGAAGACACCTGAGTCTGATCCTTGGAACTGTGGAAGCAGAGAGCAGACTCCGCAAGGCTGTCCTGACTCCCCATACTCCCCATACGTGCACCCCACACCAGTCATTCACAACACAACAACAATACGAATGGAAGTGTGAAGACAGGGGGTGGGGTAGTGGGCGTACGTAGGTACACATGTACACGTGTTCATACATGCATGTGCTCGCATGTGGAAGCCAGAGACTGGCTTCGGGTGTTTTTCGATCGCTCTCAGACTTGTACACCTGAGAAGGGTCTCTTACTTGAGCCCACAATTGAATGGCCTGGCTAGCCAGCTTTCTCTGGGGATCTTCCGTCCCCACCGTGGGACTACAGGAAGGTCTCCACGCCCATTTGGCATTTATGTGGTGCTGGGGTCCAAATGCTGTTCTCACACTTGACTGTGGGCACTCTATCTGCTCAGCCATCTCCCCAAACCCGATTAGAAATGAGTATTTGGATCATTCACTATCTGGTTATGACTTAATTTGTAAAAAGTGGTCCCTTTTACTTGTTTTTAAAAAATTAAAATCGTGTTCCTCTTCTCCTCATTTCCTGCTTCTTAAAAAAAATCAGTGGAATATTCATTTAAATTTCCCAATTAGCTCCTTAGTCATGTTTCCTTACATCTTCATGTTACTGCACCAGGGACCGCAGTATGCACTGTTACGTTGCATGCCTTCCCATACGATGAAGAAACCTTAGAACCATGGGAGCCCGCATCGACCACTGTAGGCTGGAGTTGCTACATGCTCACATGTTCAGACCCACGGGCAGTGGAATAATCCTTGTTCTAAATAGTCAAGTGGTTAGTCAAAGCATTAAAGACGGGGAAGGCACATAAACCACTACTGTGTACCCACACAAATAGTCCAGTTGTCTCATCACCCCTGTCAGGGCCTGAGCTCCCTGCACTACCTACCATGCCCCTCACTGCAGAGGCCCCATCAGCTTATGTCACCGTGACGGTCTGCTAGAGAGTCCTGGGGCTTTGTTCCCACCATGCCTGCTCGGGTCACCGTCCTCATACCCTGGCACACTCAGTCAAACCTGGTATGTTTGCTGTGCAGCCACTGTGTGGGGGCCAGGGTCACAAAGGACCGGCCACCACTGATGCCTGGTGAGAATCCCAGCCCCAGCGAACTTCAGGTCTGGATGAAGGTCATCTTCAAACTGTTTTGCTATAGACAGATGGACAACTTCAACCTGTCCCCCACAGGTCAGCGCCTTAGATTATAAAGTCTTTGATGATCCTGTGGAATTTGATGCAATTGCAGTAGCCAAGCCCAGCCAGCTCTGCAACGTTCTTGGAGATCTTTGGAGCATGTGCCCAGTACAGCTCAAGCATGAAGTTCCCGTGCTAGTCTCCAGGCAGATGTTGGTAGCTGCCAGGTGTCAGGGGGAATTACCCAATACAAATAAATTTTAAGCAGCTAAGAGCACTGGCTGGCCAGGCATTGGTGGCTCACACCTTTAGTCCCAGCAACACTCGGGAGGCAGAGGCAGAGGCAGGTGGATCTCTGTGAGTTCAAGGTCAGCCTGGTGTACAGATGGAGTTCCAGGACAGGTTCCAAAGCAAAACCCTGTCTTGAAAAACGAGAGACAGACAGAAAGAGAGCGAGCGAGCACTGGATGCTCTTCCAAAGGACCTGGGTTTAATTCCCAGCACCTGCATGGCAACTCACAACTATAACTCTAGTTCCAAGGGATCTGGCAAACTCACACAGACATACATGAAGGCAAAACACCAATGCACATAAAAGGAAAAATTAATTTTCAGAAAGGTTTGGGGCTGGGTCTGTAGCTCACTTGGAAGAGTAAACATTTGCTAGTGTTCACGAAGCCCAGTAGTCAATTCCCAGCACCACACAGGCTAGACATAGTGGTGCACGTCTGTAACCCATGAGAGAAGTGTATTTGTATACAGACAGGAAGTTCAAGGTCGTCTTCAACTGCACAGAGAATTAGAGGCCAAACCAAGATTTTTTTTTTCAGATTTTTTAAAATCTGAATTAGAAACAAGATTGTTTTACATGACAATCCCAGTTCCCTTCTCCCTCCCATCCTCCCCTGCAACCCCTCCCCCCATCTAAAACCCTACCTATCACATATCCTTTCTGCTCCCCCTGGATGGTGAGGCCTTCCAAAGGGTATCATCAGAGTCGTATGCTTTGGGATAGGGCCTAGACCCACACCCGTGTGACTTGGCTCAGGGAGTATCCCTCTATGTGGAATGGGCTCCCAAATTCCACACCTAGGCTAAGTACTGAACTACTAAAGGAAGTCCTGTAGATTTCTGAGGTTTCCTCACTGAAACCCACATTCCTGGGGTCTGGATCAGTCCCATGCTGGTTTTCCAGCTATCAGTCTGGGGAGCAAGAGCTCCCTGTTGTTCAGGTCAGCTGTTTCTGTGGGTTTCACCAGCCTGGTCTGGACCCCTTTGCTCTTCACTCGTTCTTCTCTGTATCTGGATAACAGTTCAGTGATTATTTGTGGGTGTCGGCTTCTACTTCCACCAGCTGCTGGATGAGGGCTATCAGGTAGCATATAACTCAGTCATCAATCTCATTATCTGGGGAGGGCATTTAAGGTAGGCTCTCCTCTGTTGCTGAGATAGTTAGCTAGTGTCATCTTTGCAGATCTCCAGACATTTCCCTAGTGCCTGATTTCACATTTCAGAAATGTCTCCTTCTATTATGGTATCTCCATTCTTGTTATCTTCTATTCTTCCCCTGACTCAACCTTTCTGCTCCCTCATGACCTCTGCATCCCTCATCTTCTCCCCTTCTCATTCTCCTAGTTCCCTTCCCCCTCTTCCCGTGCTCTCAATTTGCTCAGGAGATCTTGTCCCTTTCCCCTTCTCCAGGGGACCATGTATGTCTCTCTTAGGGTCCTCCTTGTTTACTAGCTTCTCTGGCAGTGTGGATTGTAGGATGGTAATCCTTACTCTATGTCTAAAATCCACATATGAGTGAGTACATACCATGTTTGTCTTTTTGTGATTGGGTTACCTCACTCAGAATGGTTTCTTCTAGTTCCATCCATTTTCCTGCAAATTTCAAGATTCCATCCCCCCCCCCAGAGTAGTACTCCATTGTGTAAATGTACCACATTTTCTCTATCCATTCTTCAGTTGAGGGGCATCTAGGCTGCTTCCAGTTTCTGGCTATTACAAATAGTGCTGCTATGAACATTGTTGAACAGATGTCCTTGTTGTATGAATGTGCTTCTTTTGGGTATATGCCTAAGAGTGGAATTGCTGGATCTTGTGGTAGACTGATTCCCATTTTCTTGAGGAGTCGCCATACTGATTTCCAAAGTGGCTGTACAAGTTGGCACTCCCACCAGCAGTGGAGGAGTGTTCCTCTTTCTCCACATCCTCTCCAGCATAAACTGTCATTGGTGTTTTTGATTTTGGCCATTCTGACAGGAGTAAGATGGTATCTCAGAGTTGTTTTGATTTGCATTTCCCTGATGGCTAAGGATGTTGAACACTTTCTTATGTGTCTTTCAGCCATTTTAGATTCCTCTATTGAGAATTGTCTATTTAGTTCTGTACCCCACTTTTTAATTGGATTGTTTGGTGTTTTGGAGACTAGCTTCTTGAGTTCTTTGTATATTTTGGAGATCAGCCCTCTGTCAGATGTGGGGTTGGTGAATATCTTTTCCCAGTCTGTGGGCTGCTGTTTTGTCTTGCTGACTGTGTCCTTTGCCTTACAGAAGCTTCTCAGTTTCAGGAGGTCCCATTTATCAATTGTTGATCTCAGTGTCTGTGCTACTGGTGTAATGTTCAGGAAGTAGTCTCCTTTACCAATTAATTCAAGGGTATTTCCCACTTTGTCTTCTAATATGTTCAGTGTGGCTGGGTTTATGTTGAGGTCTTTGATCCATTTTGACTTAAGTTTTGTGCAGGGCAAAAGGCTTGGGTCTATCTGTAGTCGTCTACATGTCCACATTCAGTTATGCCAGCACCATTTGTTGAAGATGTTCTCTTCGTTCCAGCGTATATATTTGGATTGTTTGTCAAAAATCAGGTGTTCGTAAGTGGGTGTGTTAATATCAGGGTTTTCAACTCTATTCCTTTGGTCTACCTGTCTATTTTTGTGCCAATACCAAGCTGTTTTCAGGACTATAGCTCTGTAATAGAGCTTGAAGTCAGGGATGGTGATGCCTCCAGAATTTCTTTTATTATACAGGGTTGTTTTGGCTATCCTGGGTCTTTTGTTTTTCTATATAAAGTTGAGAATTGTCAAACCAAGATATAAGCAATCCTATCAGAAGGATGGAGGAAGAACAGAGGGAGGGAGGTAAGTTGGTCACAGGGTTTAGTTCCAAATTCTCCAGCATGCTTCCAGTGGAGAGGCAGGGACTCTCTTGGTATCCTAAGCATCCAGGAAAACATCCAAATTCCTCGAGATCACCATGATGGACTCTTGACCTGACAGAGTTGCCCTTAGAATAGGTGACACCTACGAATAAAGGTATCCAAGTGTCCTCAGGCAATGCCACATGGAGAATAACTCAGATGAACTTTATGCCAGTTTCTTACCCAGAAAACCATGAGAAACATAAAGTCGTCATTTTAAGCCACTGTAAGGTGGCTCAGTTCCTGGATGCACGTGACAATTTTTAA
This sequence comes from Cricetulus griseus, assembly GCF_003668045.3. Taxonomy (NCBI): domain Eukaryota; kingdom Metazoa; phylum Chordata; class Mammalia; order Rodentia; family Cricetidae; genus Cricetulus; species Cricetulus griseus. Next base: position 3,641,252 of record NC_048597.1, on the reverse strand, counting down.
TTAGGGAACCAATAGCTTTAGTTAAATGCATATTTTTTAAAAACCAGTAATGTGATCACACTGGGACCAAACACTGTCACACTGATCTTCTCTTGGTAGTCACGGGGCACAGTCTAGGTTCTGTGGAAGCTCTCTCTGTCATGGGCTCTAAAACAGTGTCCTTCTGAGAGTATGCAATGTAACCAGTACTTAACAGTAATTCCTGGCATGTTGACAAATCACGAGGTTTTCTAGTATTTATACATCAATTTAAAAAAATATTTGTTTCCTTCCTTTTTTCCCACAGTATCCCACTGCTTCTATGGCTAGCCTGGAACTCACTATGGAGACAAACCACCCTGTCTGTGAATTCAGAGATCACACTGCCTCTGCCTCCCGAGTGCTGGGATTAAAGGTGCCGTCAAGTCCAGGGCTAAGATTTATTTTCATTTTAGTTATGTGTATGTATGGGTCTGTCTGAAGTTATATGAGTGCAGGTGCCATATAGGACAGAAGAGGGCATGGTGTCAGTGTTCAGGCGTCCGCACTGCCTGCCCTTGGGGTCCTGACGGGACACGCCCTCAGCTGCTGCCACTAAGAGCACCTCCTGTGCACATTCACTATGTTCCCCTTTAAAAGGGGCCCTGCCCACCTGCCATTCCCTTTCTCCTAATATCACCCCGTCCCATGAGCTGTGTTGCCTGGCGGCTTTCTCTTACACCACTTTTAAAATTATAACACATGGGATCCCTGGAGCTAGAGTTACAAGTCGCTGTAAACTGCTTGGTGGGTGCTGAGAACCAAAGCAGTGTCCTTTGCAAGAACCGTACCTGCTCTTGGCCTAGACCCCCTTAAGAAACTTCAAATTACGTTGTTTATTTGTGTGTGTATATTGATGTAGGCATACACATATCATCCCAGACATGTGCAGGTGAGGACAGCTTGCGGGAGTTGCTTCTCTGCTTCCACCATGTGGGGACCAGAAGCTGAAGTCAGGTTTGGAAGCAAGACTTTCGAGTACTGGGCCATCTCCCCAGTCTCTAGTTGTTACACTTTCAGTTGAAACACGCCTGGCCCCTGGCTTACTGGACTCTCCCCAGAGAGAATATCTTGTGTTTCAATGGCACTACGGTCAGCTCTTTAACAAGGTCTTACTCCAATTCATCCCAGGTGATGCTGATACAGAATGAGACCCCACACCTAAAATGCCGGGGAGCAAGAGGCACAGATTGCACAGACTTAATTTTTGGATTTTGGGATATATGAACAGATTTCACTGGCTGAGTGAACTTAATCTAAAAAGCTAGGAAATCCATGATTTTTTTTTCCTTCTTTGAGACAAGGCCTCTCTCTGCATCTCAGGCTGGCCTCAAATTCATGGTCCTCCTGCTCAACCGCTTGAGTATTGGGGATTACAGCATGCGTTGCCATCACTGGCCTGATCCCCTAAACTTTTTGAGTATCATGTCCTTGTGTTTTGGATTTCAGATTTTCATACTAAAGATGTACAACCTGTGTGTTGTTCAGGACCTTGACCAGGAGGCACCTACCTATTCACATCTGGAAAATAAGCTCAAAACTGTAACGGACTCCAGTGCAGGGGATGACAGGGCAAAGGCCTTGCCCTTCCGAGCTGGGCCATGCCTGGTGTGCACCTGTGATCCCAGCACTTCTCTGCTGAGACACCTTGATGGAGAATGTCCTTCTGTGTATGTTTATCTTATTGATTGTTGAATAAAGCACTGTTTGGCCAATGAGGCAGCAAGTTAGGTGAGACTAGGAGTCGAGGAGGATTCTGGGAAATGTAGTAAAAAGAAGTCTTGTGCTACAGGCAGGAAGTGACATAGCAGGCAGACTAATATATAAGCAGGGACAAACAGGAAGTCGTTCTCTTGCTCTTCCTCTTCCTCTCTGCTCTGGAACTGCCATGTGATCCCGACAAAAGAAGACACCTGTTGCTGGCATTCTATAAGTCTTATAAAATATATAGATTTATGATAATTAAGACTGAGCTAGCATATAGGAAATCCTAGTCAATTGGCCAGCAGCATTGTAATTAATATAAGACTCTGTGTTACTCTGAGCGCCCATGTGGTGGTGGGGCTTGGGCGGATGGAGTAAAGATTTATTGTTACACACCTGGTGTGCACCTGTAATCCCAGCTGGCCTCTGATGAGACACCTGGTGTGCACCTGCGATCCCAGTACTCCTCTACTGAGACACCTGGTATGCACCTGTAATCCCAGTTGGTCTCTGCTGAGATACCTGATGTGCACCTGCGATCCCAGCTCACCTCGGCTGAGACACAAGCCTGGAACACTTGCATGACAGAAACAAGACCCTTAGAAAACTAAGTCTGAGAAACTGTCCTCTGTTTGATTGGCTATGGCAAGTGCATATCTACACTCACGTGAAGTAATGACACATACAAATACTGAAAGCGTGTGTGTGTGTGTGTGTGTGTGTGTGTGTGTGTGTGTGTGTCTGTGTGTCTGTGTGTGTGTGAAAGAAGCAAGTCAGCAACAACAGAATAGAACTGACAGGATAAATATACATATATCATTATATATATATATGATTTATTAGACTGGCTTACAGAAGAGAGGAAGAAAAGACTAAAAGTTTCATGTTACACATACTTGCAAATACGTAGAGTGCATGGATAACACTTTCTGTAACTGAGAAGATCACTTCAGCAGATTATAAATTTAGTCAACACCTTCTCAGCAACCCCCTCCCGGTACTAAGCAACGCAAACACACCGCCAAAACCGCTGGGGTTCCAAACTCCCCACTTTCCTGTCTTCCACCACGCCATTTCCTGGATAAGGCTCTCATGCCTGAGGAAGGTCAGTGCGCCAGCCCCGAGAAGACTGGCCATGAAAGGCTGGGCTATTGAGCTTCGTCCTGAAGGAACTTGACCAGCATTGCCCACCCACCCTGCAGCGTGGGGTCAAGAAGCAGGTTCTAAGAAAATGTTTTTTTCAGTTAGGGAAGTTCACAGAGACTGAGTCACGTGCCAGTTTCTTTCAAACGAAGCCAACACTTGGTGCCAATGTAATTATGAGTTGGGGAAATGTGTAATGAAGAAAACAGCCCATAATTCCTCTCAGAATATGCATGTACAACTTATTAAGTGACATAAAAAGCAAAAAGTCACGGCACATGCTGGAACCTCAACTTCGAGAGTCACTGCTTTGGGGCATTTGAGTCAAACTCCATCATCTGGAAGTACCTAACAATAAGAACTATTAGGTCAGGCACTGCTGGAGAAGCAGCTGCAAGCCCTCAAGCCCTCTTCCTAATGGGGTGGGAGAGGGGCCAGCACTCCAGGTGCCTCCTCAAGGAAGAAACTTCCAAGGTTAAACCTAACGTAAGTCTAACCTCCGACCTGCAGAGATGAGAACACTCGTAGGTGAAAAACACTCGTTTTTCTCCTTCAAAGGTTTCTAACCGCCAGCTCTGCCACCTAAAGCCACCTGGTGGAAAATGCGTCCCTGGTGCTCATTGGATTTTCCCAGAGAGCAGAGCCCAGTTCAGTTGGTGGTCTTCAGAGGCCTGGCAGGAACAAGGTGGCATTTTCCCTCGATGTCTCCAGCCCCACCTCCTCCTAACACAAGTACAACTGAAGCCAGGACCTCACCGACAAGCCCCTCAGTGCCAAACCCCTCCCTTTCAAGATGGTTGCCAAAGGGAGGGAGGTGAAGACACGGAATTGCATATTCTACAGCTGAACGTTGTTTCTTCCAGCTATACTGTCAGATTTCACAAATAAAAACCCAGAAGTCCCAGTCAGATGCTGTAGGATTGCCATAGTTCTCAAAGGCTATGTCTTGAAGGCCGAAGGGAAGTGAGGGCACCTCAAAGATGAGGGGCTGGCGAATGGTGGTTCCCTGGGGTGTGTCTTTAAAAGGGCTACTGGAACCCTGGCCCTTTCTTACTCTCTCTTTCCCTCTCCATAAAGTGAGCAGTTTCCTCCACACCTGCCATATTCTACCTCAACACAAACCCAATGGGGCCAAGTGGCCATGAACTAGAACAGTGGTTCTCAACCTTCTTCATGCTGAGACCCTTTAACACAGTTCCTCATGGTGTGGTGACCCCAACCATAAAATCATTCCATTGCTACTTCATAACTGTAATTTTACTACTGTAATTCCTAATGTAAATATCTGAGATGTGGCCCCTGTGAAAGGGTCACTCAACCCCCAAAGGGGTCACGGCACACAGACTGAGAACAGCTGAACTAGAACTTGTTAAATAGAGAGTCAGAATACCCTTTCCCTTTCAGAAGTTGATCATTTCCAGCATTTTGTTCCAGTGATGGAAGATGAACTCGAACATAAATTTCCATTAAATAACAGTCGGTACGGGTGGCCCTGAATTACGATGGCGCTGATGCAGCATCAGCTGGGGCCCCAGGCGGCCATTGTCACAACAACCATGCCCTATGATGCTAAGTTACAGTGTCCCTAAGTTAGAGACACTAAACACATTTCCTTCCTTCCTTCCTTCCTTCCTTCCTTCCTTCCTTCCTTCCTTCCATGAATAATGGTTTTAGTATTTCTTTTTTGCTTGTCACAGATCCTTTTTTGTGTCTGTGTCTGTCTGTCTGAAGCTTGCCTGCCTAAGCACCTGTGTGGAGCAAGATGACAATTTTGCAGAGTTATTTCTCTGTTCCCGCCATCCTCCTTGCTGGGGCAGGATTTGTCTTATTTCTGAGGTACCATGTAGACCAGGCTAGGGGATCTGCAAGCTTCCAGAGAGGTGAGTCTCCTGTCCTCATCTCCCATTTTGAGGTAGAGGTCCTGTGATTACAGGGGAAAGGCACCACCCCTGCCTTTTCTTCAAATGGGCTCCAAGGATCAAACTCAGGCCTTCGGACTTGCTTGCCAAACGCCCTGGCACACAATGTCACCTTGCCAGCCCTTAAATGAGTTTTCAACATAGGATATTTTCGACTTAGATGAGCTAACTAAGACATAAACCTATCATAAGTTAAAAAGTATCTGGCTACAAACAGTCTAATCCATACGTGGGGTGCACTTACACTAAAGATTTATCCTGTGTTTTATCTGAAGCTCAAGTCCAACAAGATGTCTGGCATTTTATCTGGAAAATCAATGCAAAAATGCTCACAATAGAGGAGAAATGAAATCTTGCCCTCTTTGGAGCAACAGTCTAGGAAGAGAGGAAAGGCGGCAACATGAGGAGAGGAGGAGTGGGTGAGGGAGGGAAAATACAGGCGTCCTCACTTCAGAATTTCCCTGCTGCTTCTCAAACTTGAACTTCACTCAGGGTACATGGCCACTGAGTGGCAGGGCCAGGCGCTGGCCTCTTCCTCTCTGAGCCCTTTTCAGGTGAGATGGATGCTGCTGGCAGCCCCAGACCTGTGGTTTTCTGAAGCCCAGCTAGGAAAGGGGACAGTGGAGGTGACCATCCGAGGACAAGGAAGGCGGCCAGTGAGCAACTAAACTTGACCCCACCCCATTTTTAATTTATTTAAGACTCCGGAGAGAAAACACAAAGAGTTAGGCTTGGTTTCAAACATGTGAGCAGTGGCTGGAGGTGGGAATGGTGCCGACAGCACCTCAGCCTCATGAGCAACACAGGCAGGGTTCCTTTCCTCCTCCCCCACCCCCCACCCCTTCGGGATGACGCTCTGGGCATTAATCGCTGCTCTTTGACATACGTTCTGTGGAGAAGATACATGACCACAGCCGGAGCAGGTCATCCGCAATCCTGCACCAGAACCAGAGGCTAAGGCCATATTCTTCATTCAAAGGTGAACGAGAAAATGACTCCCAGGCCAGAGCCAGAGCCAGAGTCACCACTGCACCCCTGCATGCATGCGTCCCACTTCCTGCCAAGCTCTTACTCTGACATGGCCCCACCTGCAGCTCCAGCCCTCTCCACGCTCTCACCCCACCAACAACCTTAAAGCTCAGGGCTGGAGAGAGAGAGGGCCTGGGTTTGATTCCCAGCGCCCACGGGTATGTAGTACAATCCCAGGGTGTACGTCGCCCTTGTCCTCTCTGGCACACATGTGGTGCACAGACATACCTGCAGGACAAATGCTTGTACGCATAAAAAAATAAACAAATCTTAAAAAGGAAGGAAGTTAAATGTTCAAACATTCCATCTTTTCTGAGTTTCCTTCTAGCCTCTCACTGTGAGAAACCAGCACTCTCGTCAGACGCACGCACCGAGACAAGGGCGCTGAGCGGAAGCACACACACAGACACAAAGCAGGTGCACCAAGCAACTTTGGTCACATATGCTTCCTGGATTGCTGAGACCAGAAGCACGTGCAAAAATCCAGTGCGAAAACCTCAGCCCGTGCTCACAACCCACAAACGTGTGGCGTAAGTTTGCTGGACCCATTGGACTGGCACTCCTCCCTCGGAGGCCCAGAGCTATCCGAAATGCCGGTGAGGAAAGCAGAGATGGGTAGCCCCAGTTGACACACACAGACTTCCTGTAGTCAATGGGAAATGCCTGCGTGTAAACTCATCCTATAAACTGCCCACTTTCCCATTAGTTAGAATAGGCCAGAAGCAACTTCCATGGCTAATTTCAGAAAACTATCATTCTACCCAAATTAAAGATAGCTACTCCCCTCCCACCCCCACCAGACCCTTTCCCAGGGAGGTAAGGAAAGCTCAAAAGCCACACGAAGCTCGTTTATATCACTGGCCACAACTGTAGGTAAAAGCAGCAGGAAAATTGCCAAAGTCCCTTCCCTGCAGGACAGATGGGATAGAGGACTCTGCCTCAGACTGAGGGCTGCAGCGCAGATCCTGTGCTGAACTCAGTGGAGGTGCACCTGAGGTCCTGCACCTCAGCCCAGGGCTGCTGCTCTCTGTCCTCACTGCCAATCCATCCAGCTCGGAGGGAAGCTGGTGGCTGACAGTTCCTTCACTGTGCCCAGGAGCCTTGTAGGGAAAGCTTAATGGTGACACCTATAACTCCACAGAGGGTTTTCGGAGACAGCTGCTCAAAGGCCCTAACCCCAGAAAGACTTAACTTATTTTTATTTTCTATTTATTTACTTGAAGGGTGATTTCCTAGATAGTCCAGGCTGGCTCTGATTCCCTTTATCGCCAAGGTTGACTTTGAACTTCTGATCCACCTACTTCTACCTCCCAAGGGCTGAGTTCAGGCACACACCACCATGACCAGCTAGTGCAGTGCCAGGGACCAATCCAGAGCCCTGTGCGTGCCAGGTGAGCAGTCTACCAACTGAGGTGTCCCCCACCTCCCAAGGCAAAGCCTTAGGTCCAGTTGGCAGTGCTCCCTCCCAGGCATCTTTGCTTGGGTACCACACACCATGGCAGTCTGGTGATTTCCCTGAGCAAAGAGCAGGCATTTGATGAAGACTAAAATTACATTAAAAGGAAAGAACAAAGGAGCTAATGGGACCTTTGCACAGCATCTTAGTTTCAGGGTGGGAAAAGCGTTTACCAGCAAGGGGAACTCACACACACACTGGAGGTAGATTAAAATGCGGATGCTTTTTACTCGACTTTGGGGTTGCGCTGGGTTTACCATTTATATCTTTATTCAGTCTGGACTTAACTGGTTTCTCCGCCTTCCCCCACCACTGAGATTTTTTTTCACCAAGAGACCCTGGCCTTTTCTAATTTGATTTTCTGGATCCGAGACTTTCATCTCCTGAATCTCGCCCGCTTATCTGGTGCCGTCAGTGAGATCAGTCCAGCGATTGTTTGACTATGGCTCAAGATTTAAATTTCTTTCTCAAAGAAGAATTTAAATCTCTTAATTCTTCAACACTCACCTACCCTCCATCTACCGGGCACTTGGCTCCCTCACCGGCTTCCCCACCCAGTGCTCGGGGTCTTCTTGCCTTTGACTCCATGCAATTCTTTGGATAAAAGAGACTGGAGTTTTGTTACCAGCGAAACGAACTCTACATTAGAGACATCCAAATTGTGTGGATTGGGTTTAAGCTTCTTTCAGAAACTGCTACTCCGTTATTGGGCATGTTTATGCCTAAAAAGAAGATTCTGTGTTCTATTGTGTCCGAAGCTTTCAAAGTACGATTGTTCAATTTGCAAACTGCAATTGGTTAACCAAGCTGAACTTAATTAGCCCGTCGATCCTACGGCCCACATCAAACCCCACTGTTTGATGTATTCTGCGGCCCTCCAAGCCGCCTACAGCTGGCTGAGGGTCTTGATGAAAAGGCGGCCAGGCTTAGGTCTGGGAACTGAAATGTGCCGTTTTTGAGTGCGGCTTTCCTCGTGTTTTCTGGGGCTGCACTGCTCTGACCTTCTTCAAATCAATCCTTTGCGGATTAACATGTAAAGCAGCGACGAATTAATTTCAGAAAGGGAATATGAGATCAGCCTAGGATCATACAAAACATCTAACTCCTAAATACACTAATGCCATTCAGTGAGAAGCTGTCAATAAGGGGGGGGGGGTCGGGGAGGGGCAGAGAAGGATTTGAAGGTTGGAGCAATCTCAGGCTGGTTGGCTCTCTGCCTATTGCTGTGGCCTGGCTAATGCATTCCTCTAGAAGCTAATCCTATTTCCAAGGGCCCTCCTGCGAGGAGCACACAGGCCACGATGAATGAGAACTAAAATGCATTAAAATTCTCAACAACGTCACCAAAAGGCACACTATTAGGCCCTGAGTGTCTCTGGGAAGACGGTTCATTAAAAGTGCGGGCCTTAAAGAACCTGCTTTTGTCCCCACACACTGGGAAGAAAGGGCCCGGGTGTCACTTGTGATACCTGCAGTCAAAATATTTTTACATTAGGTTGTCTGAGTAATCACAGGAAGCAGGAGGGAGGCCTTTTTCACGGTCTGGCTTAAATGCCGTGATCCCCCCCTGAGCTGGGAGGGTGTGCGTTTCCACCGGCTTTAGCCACACAATGGTGTCATTAAACCCACTTTTAAAAATCAGACATGAAAGAGCTCTTAATTTCCCTTGAAGAACTGGTGGTGTCGAACACTTCTCTTTCTGCCTCATTGTATTTTGCTTGTACTCAATTAAGAGATAATTTAGCCGTTTATCAAGATGCGGTCTGGGCTGAGCAGTCACAGACATTTCCTGCAGCTGTTTCTGTAGCTGTTTCTGCAGACCTCTAGAGAGCAGTGGGGTGGTGGCCCGAGGGTGTTTGGAGTCGCAGTCACGGCCACGGGGAAGGCCGCACAACCCCAGGCATGGTCACCACACAGATAGCCTCAGAAACACCAAGGACAAAACTTTTGGAAAACTGAAACCTGCAAGACCAGAGGGGCTCAGAAAAGCAAAACTGCTTGTCATCTAGAAGCTGGAGGGGCTCAGCCGTGGTGGCTCAGGACATAAAAGTCCACCCTGGGGGCCAGGCACCTCCTGAGCAGAGGGCTTTCTTGGACAGAGAGGCGGGAGGGGCACAGGCACACCGGTGGACACTCAAGCCGGGTAACAGGGTTCCCATAGATCAGGGTGTGCCCGTGTATGAGGGATCCACACAGCATCTGAGCCCCGAGCATTGCACGCCTTCTCTTGGGCTAAATATTACACAGGAAGACCAGAACTGAACTCCTCCTCATCCCACCCTTCTTCTGTGATTTAATCAACCCTGGAGACTTTCAGTATGGTAATTATGGTGACAACCAAAACAGTTGCACCTTGGTCACCCCTGACAGCACCCAGACATTATCCCTAATCCTCACACTCCTGGTGGGGGGCACCTATGTGACAGATGAAACAGGCACAGAGAGGGTAAGGCAGCTGTTAAAGGCCACACAGATAAGTGACAACAGAAAGAATCAAACAGAGGTCTTTTGTACTCCAAACTACAGGCTGGTCCCATGAAGAAACTTAGTGGGACAAAGCAGACTATGACCCTAAAGAAAGAAGCAGAGAGCGGTGGTTTGACTAGGAATGGCCTCCACAGACTCATGCCTCTGGATGCTTGGCCAAGAGGGAGTGGCACTATTAGGAGGTATGGCCTTGTTGGAGTGGGTGTGGCCTTGCTGAAGGAAGTGTGTTACTGGAGGGGTGGGCTTTGAGGTTCATAAGCTACACTGAGTAGGGCAGGCTTCCTGCTGCCTGCAGATCAGAGGCAGAGCTCTCAGCTCCCTCTCTAGCACCCTGTCTGCCTGCGTGCTGCCATGTTTCCTGCCATGACGATAAAGGACCGAACCTCTGAAACTGTTAGCAGGCCTCCATTAGATGTTTTCCTTCGTAAGTGTCCATGGTCATGGTGTCTCTTCACCAATAGAAACCCTAGCTAAGACACATGGTGATGATGCTACAACCCCTGAAGGCCACAGGATTTCTCATGCCCAAACTACGGACACTTGTTAGACATTAGGAAGAAGGGTTTGGGGAGTAAATGAAAGAGACACCTTATCTAGGCCAGACTGGGTGTCCTCGTGGAGCAGCAGAAGGAAACAGGCACATTGGGGGGGGGGCAGTCCTTCCCTTCAGCAGGGGTGAGGCATGGAAGGGGCAGAGCACAGAAAGCAAAGGCGTTGAGGATGAGGGGAGAAGAAGGAAGGAGGTATGTGGCTCAGAATACCCCTGTGCCAGCCTGGGACCTGCACAACCATCCGCTGGACTAAGGCCCCCACCAACATCTCAGGCCTCAAGAAAGGCCAGCTGTGTGGAGACTGGGGAAAGGGATGACATGGGGGGGGTGGGGGCTGCTTCCCACCAGCTCCTTTGTCAGTTAGCAGCTGGGACGTTCCAAAGTTGGATGGCCGTGCGCAGGAAGGTCTGACAGGGAAGCCCTAGAGGACGATGGAACCTGACCCCAATAACCAATAGTGGATCTGGACCAGACACAGACAACTGCACAGGCCCCCCACTGCAGAAAAACACAACACCACAATCAGAAAAATTACCAGGAGTGACCGACCAACACGTATAGCATTTCAGTGAACAACACTGATCCCCTACCCCCAACTTACCGGCCCTCCATCATGTCTTAGAGCCTATTTCCTGGGTGGGAGGTACTTTTCCTTTATAAGATCTTGAGGGAGGGACCTAGAGGGCAGAAGAACCAGATGTCTGTTCTGCGGGTGGCCACCTAGTGCCAGGGCAGCCAGCTGTGCTGCCTGCTCTACAGTATCAGTGGGTACAAAAACGGACCCTGACAATGGGAGGTGGGAGTGGGGGGCACAGATGGAAAAACACACATCCAGCTTATGGCACTTCTGCTCATCACCAGCTGAGGACTAGGAACTGAGAGGGCAGCCAGTCCACATGAGTATTTGGGGAATTTATCTCACTGTGCCCTTTCCACAGTGTTGGACAGGGAGCCTGTGAGGGGCAAGCAGGCTGTGTGTTCAGGAGCGTTTCTCCTCTGCAGATCTGCTCCGCCCGTTCCCATGCTCCAACCCTGCTGTCTTCAGGATGAGCACAACGAATAAGGAAGTGAGAACAACCATATCTCAAAGGCTTGTGAGCCACTGCCAAGCAGCCCAAGGGGCTAGATGTTCACTGACTCGGACGGACAGACAACTACAGACAAAGTAAGATTATTACCATTCACGCTAACCTAAGGATAGCCAGACAGTGTGTGTGAAGGATCATCTCGTAATTGGTTAAGAGCCCCTGTTGCTCTAGCAGAGGAACCGGGTTCAGTCCACAGTGCCCACATTGTGACTTAAAACCATCCATAACTACAGTTCTAGGGGATCTGATGCCCTCTGACCTCTGTGCATACCAGGTGCACACATGGTGCAAGCGTAAATACATGTAGGCCAAACTACTCACATACATGTAATCAATAAACCTAAAATAATAACCTTGAGGAGATTTGCCCTTTCCCAAGTCTGAAACCCACTCCTCAAACCTCACATTTAGCCTTGCTTTAGCAGAGACTTTAAAACAAGGTTTGCCAAATGCCCCACACTGTCACTTCCTGGACATCTCACTACTGTTGTATATGACATGGAAACATCTTTAAGTAAAGAAAACAAACCAAAATGAAACCTTCCAGGGTCCACCTGGCCAGACTGAAGACTTCTGAGTTTTGAGTACAATAAACATCAGTATTTGCTCGAGAGGGGATGCATTTGAAGATGCAAAGATTAAGTCACAGAGAAACAGACCGCAGAGGATCAAAATGCATTGCTTCAAAGGATGACTGTTATCACAGGAAAGGGAAGACAGAGGAGGGGAAGGAGAGGAAGTCAGAAGAGAGGAGGAGAAGGTCCCAGGATCCCTCATGTGCTGGGTGAGCACAGACCGGAGCCTCCCACACCTCTTCCCACAGGCACCCCCAAGCATTTCAGGGTGTAGGTGACATGAGAATGGAGGCCCAGTTGCTGTGTGAAGAGTGATGAGCAGATCTCACAAAGCAGAGCCATCCAATCTATGGGATGTTTTGCCTGGTAAATACCTCTGTGTTTTACAACACTTTTTCACTGACACCATTGTTAACAGACTCCAGCTGAGTTCTTTCTTGAGATGAGCTTGTAAACAATGAATAGCAACACAGCCAAGGGTATCTAAATACAGAGAGCTGAAGCAGACATGGTAAACAGATGATGCAGACATCCATGTCACAGACATGGTAAAGAGATGGAGGCATGGACGCAGACACAGATGTCACAGACATGGTAGACACATGCAGACATGGACGCAGACACAGATGTCACAGACATGGTAAACACATGCAGACATGGACGCAGACACAGATGTCACAGACATGGTAAACACATGCAGACATGGACGCAGACACAGATGTCACACACATGGTAGACACATGCAGACATGGACGCAGACACAGATGTCACAGACATGGTAGACAGATGCAGACATGGACGCAGACACAGATGTCACAGACATGGTAAACAGATGCAGACATGGATACAGCCAGATGTCACAGACATGGTAAACAGATGCAGACATGGATACAGCCAGATGTCACAGACATGGTAAACAGATGCAGACATGGATACAGCCAGATGTCACAGACATGGTAGACAGATGCAGACATGGATACAGCCAGATGTCACAGACATGGTAGACAGATGCAGACATGGATACAGCCAGATGTCACAGACATGGTAGACAGATGCAGACATGGACCCAGACACAGATGTCACAGACATGGTAAACAGATGCAGACATGGACGCAGACACAGATGTCACAGACATGGTAAACACATGCAGACATGGACGCAGACACAGATGTCACAGACATGGTAAACACATGCAGACATGGACGCAGACACAGATGTCACAGACATGGTAAACACATGCAGACATGGACGCAGACACAGATGTCACACACATGGTAGACACATGCAGACATGGACGCAGACACAGATGTCACAGACATGGTAGACAGATGCAGACATGGACGCAGACACAGATGTCACAGACATGGTAAACAGATGCAGACATGGATACAGCCAGATGTCACAGACATGGTAGACAGATGCAGACATGGACACAGACACAGATGTCACAGACATGGTAGACAGATGCAGACATGGACACAGATGTCACAGACATGGTAGACACACGCAGACATGGACGCAGACACAGAAGTCACAGACATGGTAAACACATGCAGACATGGACGCAGACACAGATGTCACACACATGGTAGACAGATACAGACATGGACACAGACATGGTAGACAGATGCAGACATGGACGCAGACACAGATGTCACAGACATGGTAGACAGATGCAGACATGGACGCAGACACAGATGTCACAGACATGGTAAACACATGCAGACATGGACGCAGACACAGATGTCACAGACATGGTAAACACATGCAGACATGGACGCAGACACAGATGTCACAGACATGGTAAGACAGATGCAGACATGGACGCAGACACAGATGTCACACACATGGTAAACAGATGCAGACATGGACGCAGACACAGATGTCACAGACATGGTAAACACATGCAGACATGGAAGCAGACACAGATGTCACACACATGGTACACACATGCAGACATGGACGCAGACACAGATGTCACACACATGGTAGACACATGCAGACATGGACACAGACACAGATGTCACACACATGGTAGACACATGCAGACATGGACACAGACACAGATGTCACAGACATGGTAGACACATGCAGACATGGACACAGACACAGATGTCACAGACATGGTAGACACATGCAGACATGGACACAGACACAGATGTCACAGACATGGTAAACAGATGCAGACACTGGCGCAGACACAGATGCTGAGATAGACATGGGATATGAATGCAGACACAGATACGGAGGCAGACATGGTTTACAGGTGTGTTTGCTGAGGCAGACATGAGTACGGGTGCAGACACAGATACCAAGGTAGACATGGGATACAGATGTGGACACAGACTCAGGATACATACGGCTAATCTTTACTGTAGAACTTAGTTCTCGTGGCACCTCACAAACAAAGTTCTAGAAGCCTGGAAAATGCCCAGAAAATAGCGGATAACATCTATGTTTAGTCATAGTGAGACAATAATTTCAAAAACAAGGAGCCAGGCTGCTGAGGTGGGTAAATAGGGTAAGAGAGTGTGACTCCCAACTTGATGACCTGAGTTCCATCCCCGGAACTCACAATGAAAGGGGAGGACTGATTCCCACAAGTTGTCCTCTGTTCCGCACATGTATGGCATGACATGCACACACACACGCGCGCACACACACGCACACACACACACACACACACACACACACACACACACACACACTCTAAATAAAATTATTAAAACAAGATGGCCATTTTTAAAGCAGCAATAAATACATTTAATTCAAAGTCCAATGAAAAGAAATAAAAACATTGATGTAGAAATAAGCATATCACATGCTGGAATTACATGCCCACTGCTCAGGGCACCACCTCGCAGATTGTGTTGGCCTGTATGTCAGGTCTTTCTCACTCACACACTGCTGTACACACAAGGGAAACACTGCTGTACACACAAGGGAAACACTGCTGTACACACAAGGGAAACACTGCTGTATACACAAGGGAAACACTGCTGTATACACAAGGGAAACACTGCTGTATACACAGGGAAACACTGCTGTACACACAAAGGAAACACTGCTGTACACACAAGGGAAACACTGCTGTACACACAAGGGAAACACTGCTGTACACACAAGGGAAACACTGCTGTACACACAAGGGAAACACTGCTGTATACACAAGGGAAACAACTATAGAAATTATAATGTTAGCAATTTATGGGGTGACTGGCAGCTGTGCAAATCTCAGCACTCCACAGCTGGGAGCCTGGATAACGGCTCCCACACAAGTGTTTACTCTAGGAACTTTTGAGTTGGTCACCACAATATTAAAAGTGTATCACCTGGGCTCTCTGTGACTCATCTAGTTCAATGCATCTGAAAACTGTCGGGCTGATGGCTCTGCTTCAGACAGAATCATTAGCCTTCAGCCAGTAATGTGATTCCATGGCTTGATACTAAAAATAGTCTATTGCTCAATTCTTGAGATTGGTTTGGTTCTAGTGTCTGTGTATGTACACATGAGTTTAAGTATATTCCCACACATACATACACAGACACACACACACACACACACACACACACACACACACACACACACACTCAGACATACAGAGATACACAAACACACAGACAGACACACAGATACAGATACACACACACACTCACTCAGATACACACACACACACACACACACACACAGATACAGGCAGACACACAGATACACACACTCAGACATACACACAGAGAGGCATCCACACTCAGACACACACACACACACACACACACACAAACACACACACACAGGCAGACACACAGATATACACACTCAGACATACACACAGAGAGACATCCACACTCAGACACACACACACACACACACACACACACTGTTCTCAGTGAGCTGTAAAAGATGCTTCATTCATCTTCCAGGTAAGCTAGCCTTCCTGTTTCACCTTCATTACAGGAGGTGGGTTTACTTCTATCCACCTTGCTCAGGACTTACCGGGAAACTGTTCCCAGTCTGAGGCTCCTGTCCAGCCACAAGCAGGACTGGCCCAGCTGGAGGGCCACAGATCCTGACTGCTCCTGCGGTATTTGATATCACACCTGCGATGCAATGGCCTCTAAACTGTGGCTTCTGGACAGCAGACAACAAGTCAGGAACTGTCCCTTTGAGATAAAGGATGATGCTGGAAGATCCAGTCAGAACTGGAGCTCTCACACCTGCCAACCACTAACTGAGGAGTGACAGAGGCCATGGCGGCTGGGGTGGGGGGTGGAGCAGCAGAGTGAGGGGCACCTCTCTCCAAACAACCAGAGGAGAAACACCTGAAGATGGAGGGAACTCTTCCACCCAATGCCAGGAACAAGAGTCCCATGAGGTTTACAAAAAGAAGAAAAGAAAAATCAGGGAACGGCACTAACTTCACTCTGGACCAATTTTAATGTAGAACAACGCAAATGAGGAACCAATGAGACCCTACAATTGTGCTCTGTGAGATGTTTCCTCGATAGCCTGCATGAATCTCAGGGTTCTTCTCGGGCAGGGTCTGGAATCGCCTTTTGGGTGTTTGGCGAGGGAGCCACTCACTCTCTTCCTCCCTTTCCTGATCATTCTCTTTCTCACAGGCCTTAGCGGAGACACTCCACGACAGGAAACGCTTCCCTGAGGGCCACACTCTTCAGGATCCCGCGGCAGGTCTTCTTAATTGTCTCCTCTACTTTCCATTATGTTAGGGCAGGGACTGTTTTTTCTTTTTCTTTTTCTAACTATACCAAACACCTATGCCATACATCAATCTTAACTCTTGAGAGACAAATAAATCACTCCTAATTCAAGTTCATTAAAATCCAGAATAAAAATAACTCACTAAGATGCAACCGGGAAAAGCCTGTGCGTAAGCCAGCCAGCCTGTCTCCATGGAGGGGACACCGGAGCTGCTGCCCGGCTGCTGATGAGGATTTTGCTTTCAAGGTGGCCGTGATGACGCCAGTCAGACGAAGATGGAGGCCAGAGCACGAGGGAGGAAGTTGCTGAGCCGGAGATGAAAGGAGGGAGCCTGCGTCTGTGAGGCAAGAAGTTGCACAGGAAGTTATAGATCCCCGGTGCCCACGTGAAAGCATCTCAAAACACAGCGAGGGCTTGGATGTGGTCCAGCGTCCATGGACTATCTCTGCAGCGCCTGGTAGAGACAGCATCTCAGGAGATGGGCTGAGGATGAAAGTGAGGGTTCCGGAGGTACCGGGCGGAAGTGGGGGTTTTTCTGGAGATGAACTCTGAGGCAGAGATGAGGAGCTGGAAGGGGCAGGACTTGATAGCCCAGTGATGTGGAGAGAGACAGGAGGGCAGCCACCCACAATCCCAATCCCTTCTGTCCTCTGAGACCCGGCCAAAGCCGGCTCCTTGGATGCTTTTGCTGACCCTGGGACAGATCGGGGGACTAGTATCCCAAGGCCTCCTGCCCTCCTTCTGGGGGTACTTTCCTGTCTTTCAGAGACGACACAATCACACGGTGGCATTCCCAGCTGCTCTGCAGGTGCCGGGGATGCATTCCTGTGGGGCTTGAAGGTCCTCTTCTGCTGTTCTATGTCTAGTCCCCAGCATGGCGGAAGAACCAGAGTTTCCAGGGAGTTGTGAGTTGGCAGAGCCACAGTGGGGACCTGACTCGGGGTCTCAGCTGCAAGGGAAGCTCTTGAGTCAGCACTTCATGGTCTGTCACTGACCTCCCAAGTCCCCGGCACTGAGCCACATGGTGCTGTCTGAGCTGACCTCCAGCTCACAACGAACAGCAACGCTCTCCAACAAGCACGGCATCTTCTAGAACGACCACTGGGCCCACAAGGGAGCTGTCTGAGCTGACCTACAGCTCACAACGAACAGCAACACAGCAACGCTCTCCAACACGGCATCTTCTAGAACGACCGACCGCATCAACAGATGACTCATGTCCTGCGCTAGCTTACTCACCAGGAATGAAATAGATACATAGTAGCATTGCCCCCATTTTACCAGTGAGAAAGACTGCCTGTACTAAATGAGTCTGTTAGCAACTGAAGCGGGCTTGCCACCCGGCCTCCTAGGGAGCGGGAGAGATTACTCAGGAAACACCAAGGGAAAATGATGGAGACAAGGGAGTTCCAGAGTTGGAATAAGAGTGAGCTGAGCAGAGACAAACAGGATAACTGAGAACAGGAAGGGACGGACATGGGACCCAAGATGCTAATGACACCCAAGTGTGAGGGACGGTCACGGAGGGGACGTCAGAACCGAGGGGACCTATGAGGCGCCAGAGAATGAATGAAGACGTTCGCTGATGGGATGGGAAGGGCCAGGGTCTTGAAGAGCCCATGGGAGCTTAGTCTGTTTGGAGAGGAAACAGAACTCAACGTGCACACCCAACTGTTTGCTGAGTTATGGTTGAGTGAGAGCTGGTGCAGCAGAGCTCCTGGGGCAGCTCTGGGTGGCCTTATTCTGCTCCTATATGGTTCTCATCCTTTTTTAAGACCTCAGTCTGTGGCATTCCCTACCTCCGCCCCATGTCCTCAGAACTAGAGGAAATGGTGTTCAGTTTCTCAGTGTGGTGGGCGGGAGAAGGTGTCTAGAACCATGGTTCAGACGGAACCGAGTAAAAGGATTGACCAGCACAGGGCACAGTGCCAACAGGTGCTCACCTGACAGCAGGACTGGGTTTCTAAAGACCACCCACATCGCCTCTCCAATGTTCAGAGCTTGCACACAAAAGTTTAAGCAGTGAGTGACCGAATGGGCGAGCAGGCGAGCTCTTCTCTAGACTGTCAACACTGGAAATGTTAAAGAAGACGCCAAAAATCTCTGCTTTCCCCCCCCACTCTTCATTTTTGCCCAAAAGGTTAACAACAGATTCAGCAGTTTCTTTCCTGCATAGAGTATACAACATAACACCCTATTTTCACTAATAGCAAAAACAATTCACATTAGGGGAGGCCCTTCTATCCATGGGGTTAATTTCTTAAGTGGATAAGCAATTAAAGATGCCAAGTAGATTAAAATTGATCCCGAGCGTAAGAGTTGTGATCAATGAAAAAGACCATCTGTAAATTTGATTGCATAAATCCCTTTTACTTAAGCGCACCATCAGCATAATCTCTAGGAACGCGCCTTTCATCTCCCTGAGAAAGAAAAATGCAATAGAGGTCGTAGCCTTCAGAAAACGGCAAAATATCAGTTCAAAACCTGGGAACCACCCTTAGGAAGCAAATGTGCCATGGTCGGCTCTGCTGCTAACCAAGGAAAACCGTGTGATGTTTGAAAAAATCAGTAGCTAAGTTTCCAAACATGAAACACAAGGGAAGTGCTCTAAAAATGCAGCTTGCTTCATTTAACTGGTTCCAATGCCCCTCGCTGGCTTTCATGGCCTGGGAACTTTACACACTGCCCTTCGGCGTCTTCATGAGGGCTTAGCTTGGACATCATCTACCTTCTCCTCCCCCACCTGCCTCCTCCTCCCTCAGTGAGGCATCCTGCGGCACTCCAGGGCCTCTGTGATACACTACAAATGCCTGCTACTGTTTCATCGCTCCCCGTTTGGTCCTGAGAGACACACACTCAGGCTCAGCCTTTCGTTTCACTTTGCCACTCTTATCACACCGCTCGGGTGCAGCTGCTATATTGTTAGTGATTTGTGACACTACACTATATTGTTAGTGATTTGTGGCATGTGACAGCCACCTTTTAGATATTTATTAGACCGAATATGAATACTATAGACACAGGACACAGCTTTGACTTGGCACCATCGTGGAAGGGAAGAAACTCCCCTTCAGTTCCTTCAAGGCCGTGTCCCTGTACCTAACCTGGCTTGTAGGCTCCATCGGATCCTGAAGGCTTGACCCTGAAAGGCTATGCAAGAAAGCTGGGCGGGCCACTGAAGCTGGACACACACCCACATCTGAGGGCCTGGGGAGTACTTGCCAGAGTCCTTCTGGCTTTTATGTACTCCAAGTTATGGTTCAGTAAAAAGACTACAAGATGAGCCACACACCTGCTCAGGAGGATGGGGACAGAAAGGAAGCATAACCCAGGCTGAGTTAACTGGCTCCTGGGCCTGAATCCTCGCTGGGAAAAGACCACACTTGAGAAACTTGATAAAAATATCTAATGTAGAACCCACGTCGGTGAAGATTCTCTCTCTAAACGTGCGCCATCCGATGGGTTGAGTGGGTGTGAAATGAGACAACAAAGTCCAGCATGGCTCCAGCTCCCCCACCTCCATCCCAGCCCACAACCACTCAAGATCACAGTTCTGCACACCTCACAGCCACTGCTCACCGGCTCCTGCAGTGTGCATGTTACACGCCGCCCCTCCTTCACTGCCAATGAGGCATGGGGAGGAGAAGTGACTTTCCCAGGGTCACACAGCCGGTCACATGGTAGCCGGAGATCTGCAGAGAAAGACCATTCCCCAGCTCACTGTTCACTGTCTCCTTAAGATGTGATTGTTAAATTATTTCCTGTCATTTCTCAAATGAACATTACAGAGGTCTGAAAGTCCCCAAAATATGTCTTTAAAGGTAGGCAAGGGAGGAGGTCCCTGTTGTGTTGTGACCTTGTGAGGGCTGAGAAGGGGCCTTGGGTTCATATCCAGTCCTAGGGGTAAAGGCATAACAGAGATTACTATAGACTTGTCCTAAGCTGGAAAGTTTAAGTCTGGTACCTAGTATTTCTATCTAGGAAGAGAGAACAATAATTATGACAGTCTAATCTTCATCCTCATCAAAGACCTGAAAAGGAGAATAAAAATACTAGTGTAGGCAGGAAGTGTAGGGGAACAACTTCCAAAAGGCACAGTGAAGACAAAAGCAGCAGACTACTTGGACAGTCACCCAAAGTCTCACAGCAGTATAGTAGCGACCAGCTTTGGTTCAACCTAGAGTATCTGACTGACCAACACAGAAGCAAGGAGGTAGAAAGGCTGTCTTACCCTGACTTGGCAAGGTTCAGCAGTTTTCTAAGTTTATCTTCTGCAAGCACAGGACAGCATTCCAAAGCCAGAAGTTGAGATGGGGGCAGTTCTTTGCCCAAGAGGCCATTAGCCAAGGATAGAATGGACTCCAGAAGGAGTGACATTGGAACCTAACATTTTCTCAGGAATAGCTTGGTGCTGTCAGGAGCAATTGTGTCTCATGTCAACAGAGTGCTAATATTAAAACATTTAAATGCCATATTCTGCACATCTATGAAGAGTCTGAAGACCAAATATCTATGTCTGACTAATCTCAAGATAAGAAACATGGGTGGTAAAAAGTCTGTAATTCTCAGAAACATAGTTGTACAATGGCTGAAGCTTCCCAAAATAATTTAACCAGGACAATGACTTCAAAAAATGTAACTATATACCTATATATAATTCTCAAAAACAGAGATAGAACTGAAATGTCTTGACTAGAGGTAGAACTGTAAAGTGCAATATAAAATATCCCAAGTTGTATCAATATACAAAATGTATATACATCAAGATAGTTTTATATTTGTGTGCAAAATATCGTAAACAGAAGACCCTAAACAGTCAACATACAATAATCTAACAATTTAAGTTATCTGTAGCTAACAGTTGCTAAAGTTATTCCACTAGAAAATATGTTAATCTACCTACACCCCATCCTAACCATACCTTTCCCATCCATACCCTTAAACATATCTAAAATAGATACCCGAGTCTGAGCATCACCTTCCATACCCAACCCTAAGGACAGTGTCACCACAGCCCAGGCCCATGCACTGAGGTCACAGGCTTCTAAAGTGCAAGTGAATTTTCATCTCTAATTGTAAGACCATGTGGGAGAGAAAGCTATGGAACCTGAGGGTGTCCCAGCCACGAGACCAAGAAAGACACCAACCACATGAGTGACCTTGTTGAAAGACACTAAGTGGGAATATGAGCAAGCATCCAAGAGTAAGAAGTGGGAGGGGTCAACCCTGTGGGTGGGGCAAATGTCAGGAGTGACCAGCAAGCTCCAGAGCGACCGTGTGTGTGTGTGTGTGTGTGTGTGTGTGTGTGTGTGTGTGTGTGTGTGTGTGTGTCTGCACAGGGAGAGGCCTTCCGTGTGTGTGTGTGTGTGTGTGTGTGTGGTGTGTGTGTGTGTGTGCCAGGGAGAGGCCTTCCGTGTGTGTGAGTGGTGTGTGTGTGTATGTGAGTGTGTGTGTGTGTGTGTGTCTGCACAGGGAGAGGCCTTCCCAGTGTGTGTGTGTGTGTGTGTGTGTGTGTGTGTGTGTGTGTGTCTGCACAGGGAGAGGCCTTCCCATAAATGCTTCTAAAGCTTCACTCTGAATTCAAATAACAAATGTTCGGGTTGAGAAATGAGAACATCTACAGAAAGAACAGTTATCACTCGGGAACCAGGCTGAATGTCACGGTCAAGATAGCTGTCCTCTGAGGTGTTCAGGTGAAGGGCCTCGCCTCATCGCAACTATTCCCAGCAGAGCCAGGTAACCAACTCTAAGAATTAAAGGCAAAGGGGAACCCTGATGTCTGACTCCAGTTATCAGTAAGGTGACTCTGTCTGCCCTGAGGGGGAACAACAAAGATTCGAATTCAGATTTCTGTCAAGAGTTTCATGGGCCCAAGAAGATTTCCAACACTATGGAGATCAGACAATCATCACCATCACTTTTGGGGTTAAAAAATCTGACTAAATCTAAATAACAACTAAAGAGTACCTTATGAACAGGAAGATGAGATGCATAGCAGGTGTTGGTGCTGGGTATGAAGTCACAGTTTCTCCACACTAAAACCCGAGGCTGTAATTTATCACTCGGGCCCTCCCTAGCCTGTAAATTCAGACATACTTCAGAAGCTGTCCTGATTGCTGGCCCATGCCCAGCCTGGTGCAGAATCCTGGGGACTTGCTCTCTCCCTTCTCCACGAGGCCCCCCTTCCCCTGGCAGGCCACACCCAGGGCTCCCTGTGCCCTGAGTTAATGAACCGGGCATCTCTCCCAGTGCAGGGCTGGGATCAGGTGTCACGCTTCTTACACGCCCTGGATCAGCCGTCCTCGGCAGGCATGCCAGGGAGGGGTCTAATTAGCCACTTGAAGATGTCATGTTCTGTGAGTAATGATCAGCTCCGGTACAATTTTAGACATGAAAACATTCCCTTAGGCATGTCAGAGGCCAGGCGCCCTCCTTCTTATGCCTCCTGTGTGTACTTCAGCCACAGCCACAAGGGGCTGATTCTTATTTTCAAACTTCATCTGGGAGTCACCTGACTCTCAGTGACCTCCTTTCCCCTGTCACTCCTGTTCACAGCAAGCACAGGACTGTCCTACTCAGCACTGACATACAAATCTGCCCAGGACCATTCATGTGTCTGAAGGCTCGCCCAATTTGCCTGGCATAGAGCGCGTCTAGAACATCCCTGAGGGGATGCCCTCAGTTGCAAGGCTGTTCTGGAAGGCAGCCCCACTTCTGTGGCCCCCTGACCCCAACCTATCAAGGCTGCCTGCACCCTCACTTGTAGCTCACCCCCCACCCCCATCAAGGCAGCCTGCTCCCCAACTTATGGCTCACCCCCACCCCCATCAAGGCAGCCTGCTCCCCAACTTATGGCTCACCCCCACCCCCATCAAGGCAGCCTGCTCCCCAACTTATGGCTCACCCCCACCCCCATCAAGGCAGCCTGCTCCCCAACTTATGGCTCACCCCCACCCCCATCAAGGCAGCCTGCTCCCCAACTTATGGCTCACCCCCACCCCCATCAAGGCAGCCTGCTCCCCCACTGTGAGACAGTGGCTGCTACCCGGCTCCCCTCAGCTGTACTGCACTATCACCTTGCCCACAGATTTGGGGGGGGGGACCTGCTGTGATTTTTAAAAGGCGGCAGGTGTCCAGGCAGGAGCTGAGCTTCTCTCTGATGCAGCTGGAACTGGACCAAAGCCGTGCAGTGAATGACAATGGGCGGTGTTCACATCCTCAGTGCTGCCTCCTGACTGTTATCAAAACCTCTTTATAAAGTAGGGGCCTCTGAAGCGCTGGAGCAGCTCCATGCTAGCCTTTGTAACCACGCTTCCTTAAGAAACCCAACAAGGGGGCACCTTGAAATCCCAAGAGCCCAATGTCTCTTCATTTTAGACATTTAAGAATGCAATACAAAACCATTACATCTTGACCATGTGTGTGCCAAGGACAACTAATAAAACAGAATAACAGTCTCGTAAATTTAGAAATCCCTGCCCCCAAAATCAAGCAGGAAGGAGCAGAGGCCTAACTAGTGGCCACTACTGGCAGGACCCTTCAATGCTATGCTCACAAAATCATCAGCAAGTATATGGAGCCTACACCCCCTGCCAGAAAAAACACGACACACAGTGGTCCAAGGCAGAGAGGTGATGTTTATGCGTTGGAAGGGTGTGATTTTGGAGACCTGGATAGGATAACTACAATCACGGATATCAACGCAAACAATGGAAGCCACTCTCAGCTTGGTGGGCCTCGGGCACTCAGAGATGACAACATTGGGGAGTGGGGCAGCTCTCTCTCCCCTTTTCCAAATAACAGAATCTGGACTGATTTTAAAGTTGGAGAACATTTAGAAGTACTGTCCAGTCATTTTGTTCCAGTTTTGATGACCCTGGGGAATGGTCTGACTTTGAAAAAATCAAGCCAGAACACAGACACTGGATCCCCACTTAGAGTCACCACGAGTTCAACCTTGCCACACCGGGACCTTTGACTTTGGCCTCCAGAGTGGTGACTGTATAGGGCAGCCCCAAGAAACAACAGACAACAGCTGTACCGCTCTTAACTCTGGGCCGCAAAGGCACGTCACTCCTGTGGTTTCAGGGACCATGCTCCCAGATGAGCAGAACTAAACACTGGGTTCCATGACCACATTAAATGGGGCTCAGCAGGGTGTCAGTGCTCTCTGCAAGAGGCCAGGGACAGTGCTAGTTGGGTCAGCCAAGTTTCAGAACTGCACAGGAGATCTTTATGTTCTCCTGAGAGATGGCCGGAGGACACCTCACGCCAACACTCATTATCTGGAGAAAACCTCTTTCCTGGCTATGTACAAACACAAACATTTTGGCTTCATTGTGGGGTGTGAACCCTAGAAGAAGATGGAACACACAGGTAGCAGCCAAGGAAATCAGACAGCAGCAAGGCTAAGAGGGCAGGACGTACATGGCCACCAATCACCAAAGCCAGCACTCCAAGTACAGACAAGGAAACAACAGGCACACCAGAGACCGAACTGAGCATCAACGAGATCCCAATCAAGAGTATGGTTCTGTGCTTAGCTGTGGGTGCCTGTTCCTGCTTCGAACAGCTACCAGATGAAGGCTCATGTTTATCTTTTTGTACTTGGTTACCTCACTCAGGATGGTTTCTTCTAGTTCCATCCATTTGCCTGTGAATTTCAAGATTCCATTGTTTTTTTTCTGCTTAGTACTCCATTGTGTAACTCTACCACATTTTCTCTATCCATTCTTCAGTTGAGGGGCATCTAGGTTGCTTCCAGAGGAGGGATGAGCAAAGGAGCCAAGACGGTGCTGCAGAAATCCTCAGAAACAGTTGACCTGACCTAGTGAGAGCATGGAGACCCTAGTCATAAAGCTGGGGAAACAGCATTGGACCAAACCAAGCCCTCTGAATGTGGGTGCCAGCTAGGAGGCCAAGACAGTCTGTGGGACCTCTAACAGTGGAGCCAGTCTTTAACCCCAGAGCCCAAATGGACTTTGGGAGCCCATTCCCTATGGAGGGATACTATTGCAGCCAGATACAGCAAGGAGGGCCTAGGTCCTCCCAGAAATGATATGACAGACTTTGAAGGTCCTTCGTGAAGGGCCTCACTGGGAAGAGTTGGGGGATGAGTTGGGGGGTTGGGGGGGAACATTGGAGGATGGGAGGGTGAGGGAATGGGGGGGAATGGATATGTAAATATGAGTAGTAATTAAAGAATGTGAATAAAAAAAGAGCTACAATGTACCAACAGAAAAAAGAAAGAAAGAAAGAAAGAAAGAAAGAAAGAAAGAAAGAAAGAAAGAAAGAAAGAAAGAAAGAAAGAAATCCCAATCAGTCAGTGCCAGCTCACAGGCTATACCCTACGCACTGGTGCGTGCGTGCGTGCGTGCGTGCGTGCGTGCGTGCGTGCGTGTGTGTGTGTGTGTGTGTGTGTGTGTGTGTGTGTGTGTTCAGACAGATGGACACCCCAAAGCCACATGTGTGTGCAGTAACTTACATGCATGTTCTCCACCCCGGCGACATTAACAAGTAGAACCCAAGAGAACTGCACAGCATGGCCTGTGATTTCGGAGGCAAGTTCTAAAGTAAACACTTATTTCTCTGAGTGTCAGGCTGCTAGATCATGAGGCACACTTGTAACTTGTTACCACAATCAATGGAAGCGCTTCCCAGTGGGCTGGAGGCCCAGACACAAATTTCAATTTTTAATAAGCCAATGTGACTCACAGGAGAGAGTGAGGCTGCATCAGACTAAGTAAGCATGGCTTTAGCTGAGAAATTCACAACAGCTCATCAAGTTATTTACCTTGGAACTTCATTGCTAACTTTTATAACTCATAGACCAGAGAACTCTATCTCAGCTAACAATAACATTTAAAGGCCAGACTTAGTAGTCCCGTGTGCTAGAACAACTTCTCTATAGAGAAAGTGAGCAGATATCTTTAAACAACTAATGGACTTTACAGCTGACAGAATATTGCCTCCTTAAGCAGTGATGGGGATTTTTAGAAAAACAACAGAAGTTATCTAAGAAAAGATTCACTTGAAGGAATTCTATGTTCTTACCTTTCAGGTACTTATACTGTGTATACCGAAGTTACGAGGCTCAGAAAATGAACATCTCCACTGTGTCCTGATAGTGTGATGCCCGCCTCCTCCAGGCTCATGTGTCTACATTTGGTCCCCAGTTGGGGGCGCTGCTTGAGGAGGTATAGAAAACCCCTTTGCTGCAGGAAGTGTCTCTGGGGTGAGTCCAGCCTCACTTCCTGCCCCTTAAACTAAACTTGCTTTTAGGTGAAATTTGTAATCTTCATTAGAAAAAAATGTTAGAAATTTGACTTTTTTTTTTTTTTTGACAGAGGGATAGAGAAACATACAAAAAGGAACTGGGGTGAATGAATTTTACAGGATGCAAATTATATCCCAATTTACGATTTATTTATTTATTTATTATGCATACAACATTCTGCTTCCATGTATATCTGCACACCAGAAGAGGTCACCAGAACTTATAAGGGATGGTTGTGAGCCACCATGTGGTTGCTGGGAATTGAACTCAGGACCTCTGGAAGAACAGCCAGTGCTCTTAACCTCTGAGTCATCTCTCCAGCCCCCAATTTACGATTTTAAATACCATTAACTTGCGGTTTAAGATGACAGGGTCTCACTACCTAACCCTGGCTGTCCTAGAACTCTGTAGACCAGGCAGGCGTAAGACTCGAAGACATCTGCCTGCCTCTGCCTCCTGAGTGCTGGGATTAAAGGTGTGCGCCACCACCTCACCTCACTGAGCCTTAAAATTTTTTAAGTAAACATATCCTATAGAGAGCTCCTGGGTAGACTGGGGGTGGGACAAGGATGGGAATGCGAGGGATTGGGGGGCGTTGACGGGGAGAGTAATGAAAGAGCTGCCTTGATGGGTGGGGGGCACTTGGGGACCAGGTAGAAACCTGGTACAAGGGAAACTCCCAGGAATCCACAAGGATGACCCCAGCTAAGACTCCTGGGAATGATGGAGAGGGTGCCTGAACTGGCCTTTCCCTGTAATCACATGGGTGCCTACCCTAATTGTCATCAGAGAGCCTCCATCCAGTGACTGATGGAAACAGATGCAGAGATCCACAGCCAAGCACCGGGCAGAGCACAGAGAATCGTGTTGAAGAGAGGGAGGAAGGACTGTACAAACCAGAGGAGGTCAAGGACATCACAAGGGAACCCACAGGAACAACCAACCTGGGCTCATAGGAGCTCACAGCCTCTAGACAGCCAGCCAGGGAGCCTGTATGGGACTGACCCAGGGCCTCTACATATGTGTGAAACTTGTATAACTTGATCTACTTGTGGGACTCCTAGTGGTGGAAGCAGGGCCTGTCCCTAATGCTTTGGCTGGCTTCCAGGAACCCATTCCTCATACCGGGTTGCCTTACCCAGCCTTAATACAAGGGGAGGAGCTTAGTCCTACCTCAACTTGATACACCATGCTTTGCTGACACCCATGGGAGGCCTGCCCCTTTCTGAACAGAAACAGAGGAGTTGATGGGGTCGGGGGAGCACAGGAGGGAAGGGAAACTTCTGTCAGGATGTAATGAATAAATGAATAAATTTAATTAATAATAACAAAACAAGTTGTCAGTCAATAATGCCCTTCTACATTGATGGTAAGCACATCGGTGATCTCGGATGCTGCCAAGCTATGCTCCCTCTGGCACTTTCAACACACAGAATTGCTAAGACATTGAAACTGTTCTAGAAGAAAACGTGTGGATAGATCCGTGCCAGCATATATGGTAAAATCTACAGAGTGCAGAACTCAAGGAACAGACACGAATGTAAATGACAAGGACTTACTAACAATGCATCAACCGAGACCCATCAGCCATAAAAGCCCCATAGCAGTGAAAGTTGCTTGTAACAAGGAACCAGGGATGGGGTGGGTGGGAGTGCAGAGGGGTAGAAGGAGCCCATGCAAGCTCCCTGTGAATCTAAAGCTCCTCTGAAGAGGTTGGACGATGGCTCAGCCGTCCAGAGCACTCGCTGCTCCTGCAGACGACCCAAGTTTGGCTTACAGCACCCATATCTGGAAGCTCACGACTGCCTGAAACTCCAGGTTCCAGGGAATGTGATGCCCCCGGCCCCCTACACTCACAACCCCACACAGAGACGCATGATTAAAAAAAAAAAGTCAAAAACAAACTAAAGAGACTCCTCTAAGAAATGAACACTATTAACTAAAAAATAAACCATCCTTTTGCCTTTTTAAAAGGTTTCAATACTTTACTCTGATCACAGAAAACACTGCCACGTGGCAGGAAAAAGCAAAGGGCTGTATCCAAGGCTCTACCCCTGGGCATCATCAGATACTTTTCGCATAGCTGGAGACTCCAGACACTGTTTTAGAAATGCATTATGGAGAACACCTAGCGTGGGTGTTTTTCTTTTCCTTTCTGTCCTGGCTGGCAGGCTGTTCTGCCTAAGAAAACATAACGCAAGATGTATTCAAATAAAAGCAGGAACAAGGGTGGACTTCAATCCCTCAGAGAGAAACACAATCGATTGGACCCATAAGGAAAGACGCAGTCACTAGGTGCTCCCTAATTACAGCTGCTTTGGTGGGCAGCGTGCTGGCAAAGGCAGATGTGGGAGACCATTAAAGCTGGGCTCCAACATCTGTTTACAATTTCAAGGCAATTGTAAATACAGCAGAGAAGGTCAATTGGACCAATTAAGGCCCCTGTGCAAACCCACCACTGTAGACTTCTTCCCAAGCTTAGATAGACTTGACTCTTTCTGTTTCTATATTCCACAACCACATGCAAAAAAACAAATAAATAAATAACACAGGAAATGAGCTTTAATAACAACTTTTGTCCATTTTGATGGTGATTTTTTAAAACAAAACAAAACAAAACAAAAAAACAGCAACAAAATGGCAGCAAACTTGGTGTTCACAACCGTAAGCGTGCACCCTGGGCTTCACGAAACCCATGTTCTGTTCCCTCCCTCTCACACCAACGCTGCCTCGCCACTCCATTCCTGGGGCCTTATGTGAGCCAGACCAGAGGCAAGGAATGATGACAAGTACTTCCTTTTATACAAAGGCCAGCGCCATGACACAATGCCACAATGCTCTCAGACATCCCTTGGAACATTCCTGCTGCTTCCAGACAAAACTGGAACAACCTTCCAGAACATTGATAGCCAGTGTTGCAAAGACCAACACCGCTAAGCCACTTGTTCCTGGTAGAACGAGACTGGAACAGTTGGTGGAGAGGAGGACAGGGTGTCCACTGCATGACAAGGCCATCCTGGCAAAGTAGTAGCTGAACTGTTACCAGTCAGTAGAGGGCCGTTTGTGACGGGCAAGGAATAAGCATGGCGAATCTACTTACTTTCCCTCAGGGTCACAATGACGGCCACTGAGGGACATTTTGCACCATTTTTGGTAGCCCAGGCCTCTAAGTTCCACTCTTTATGGAGAGGGGTAAAGGACGGTTGGGCAGCCTTGGATTCACGCACTGTATCTTTTTTCTGGTCAAGGGGCCGCAGAGCCTGCTTGCTATATCTGTAAAACGGGCATGCTGCACATGCTAGGCACTCGGCAGATGCTGGCTTCTCGGGCTTGAAATACATTAGACACCTAACAAATAATGAGTTCCTCTGTCCTCCTCTGACACCTTCGGGCCTCATCAAGACACCACCCCAGGAGGTCCCAATCATGGAGGCAGGTTCTCATGAAGGCTGCTGCTTTCTACCTATTTCTAGGGAAGGTCTGAACAGGCTGTGGTGATGTTGTTCTATTTACTGTTAACTGCTTTGGTTTTCGTGAAGCACAAAATGTCACAAGAGATTTATCCTAAGAGGACGCCTCGGGCAGCGGAATGGGGAGACATAGTACCAGGGGTAACACACATGGGGAAGTTAAGTTGATCCAGCTCTACGTTGAGAAATAGTTTTTTGTTTTTTGTTTTTTTTTGCTTATGTCTTCTTTTTACTCTTCAACCTTGAGGCTCACTCCCTCAGGTCTGAACTCAAATAAAGAGTCGCCTGTCTAAACAACTGCTAAATCTGAGTGCAAACAGCTCAACTCCATGTGGTTCTGAGGCAACACTCAAGTCAACAAACCCGGTCTCAGCTTGATTGGCCCAACAATGCCAGACTTAGCAACATCCTTTCATCCTTCCAGCATCCCGGGGATTTGCAAAGGGCGATTCCAAGAACAGCTCCTGTAAGGTTTTCTGCCTTCTCAAACACAAAGATCTAACTAATTCACTTTGCTGTTTTTTTCCAGCCATTCAGCGTACACTAGTTTGAAAAACTCCTGTTTTATAAATAGTGGTGTTTGGAACACGACCACCACGGTATAAAATGGTAAAAAAATGATCACATAAAAAGAAGAGGTCTCCTGTCCTTCCTTCCCACCCCCAAAATAGTCCTGGTAGACTTTTATCTTATCTAAATGCATATATACCTTTTTAATTACAAAAACTGGGTAACAGTATGTGTTATTTTATTTTTGGATGTGTTTTATGAGCTGTAAGAGCTATGTAATAGATCAGATGGTGTATAATTATCGTACACAGATGGTGTTTTTTTGTTTTATAAATCATGGTGCAACAAAGATCCACACACACGTTTTTGTGCTTACCCCATCTTCCTCGGGTTAAATTCCTAAGGACTGAGTTGTTAGGTTCAACTGAACACACATTTCAAAGTATTTGACACACAAGGTGTGCCGAGGAGGCTATATTAAATCTGCATCTACAAGTAAAAGAACATCCTTAGCCTTGTCCCTCTGCCCAAATAATCTGTGTGCAACGAAGCGTGGGGTGTGTACTTGCCTGTATGGGTGTGAGTGCGTGGGGTGTGTACTTGCCTGTGTGGGTGTGAGAGCGTGGGGTGTGTACTTGCCTGTGTGG